>NC_133342.1:9529400-9829400 GCF_030506205.2 Paramisgurnus dabryanus | reverse complement strand
CCATCATTCACTGTGTTCAGCATCCTGTTCACATCATTTATAGAGTCTACAGTAGCCAGATCAGTGTATCTCACTCTGCAGTAACTCTGAGCTTCAGCCCATGTCATACTTATGTTTATGTACTGATACTTTCGCCAAAGACCAGAAGCGCTGCACAGAAGCCCTGTAAAAATGAACATGTTTAAATATATACAGCTGCACACATATACTTGTTAAAAACTGATTTAAATTGTGAAACCAACCTGACAGCAGAAACAGCACAAACAAATTCATGTTCATAACTGCTGTCACAGCTCCTCTCTGATGTTTCAGCATCACTGCACGCTGCTCGGTTATAATGAAAGCAACAGGAAGATCAGCAAACAAATAACATACGATACACAGGAAACCAATAAATCCCACCTCTCATATTTTCATTTGAACTTCTCTTATCAAATCCACATTAATATCTTTAAGGGAGACAAATAGGATTATAACAGCACTGACACATTTTAAATGCCAATGTTAAGACTGAGTGTTATATTTGAATCCATAAAGAGATCTCATGGAAACAAACAGGAGAATTTAAACTCAGACAATTAAAATTCTTGTTAAGGATAAATAAGACCATGATTTGCAGTGGGAAATCTCATATTTTTTAAAAGTATTTTTTACCTTAAAATTTTCACTTAAAGTGACATTATCTATTGAGGTAATATTTTAAGTTTCACTTTTTACAATGAATACAACTGTACACGTTACCCAGCCAGCCAACATTTCTTGGTGAGGCCAATGTAGGCACCATGTGGGCATGACCATGTCCGTGAACAAGCTAAAAATCAGGAGTCCAACTAAAATAAACACTGATCACCATAATGGCGACTCTACATAAAACAAAGTCAACATATATGGGCATGACGTCCGCGAACAAGCTAAAAATCAAGAGTCCAACTAAAATAAACACTGATCACCATAATGATGACTTTACATAAAACAAAGCTAACATCTAAACCTAAGTTAATAAATAACTACAAATAAGATGTAAGATGTAAAATGCAATTTTAGGTTTCAAACAGAGATGTTGATAGAGAGGATAAAGTCATGGATTGCATTTTCAGTGTTACTTTTAACACTCTGTAGCATGGACCTATATAAACACTAAGCATTGTAAATTAAACACTGAGGATTTTTCTGTGGCTCCACCAAGAAATGTATTTATTTTTTTGGCAGTTTTTGTGGTTTTGCTGGTCTTTTCTCTTCTTGTTCATCTTTTCTTTAGTGATTTTGTTTATTAACAGCAGGTGTTTGTCATTCATGGTCAATCATCACTTCATTCATCTCTTCATTATCTCAATAACTTCATCACTTCTTAAACCCAACCACACCCATACTTGGCTTTGGTTTATTCCACATTAGTTTCAGTAGCACAATGCCCCTTTATTCTCTCAAGGTATAATCCATTGCTTTAGGAGAATGCTTTGCATTGTATGCAAATGCTTTATGTTTAAAACATATAAATATAAAATATTTACCTGTGTATGGAAATCAGTTCTTCTTTAGCACACAAACAGTGAGTGCTTCTCATTTAAGAATTTATTCATTGTTTCCTTTTCCTGCATCCTATCTACTAATAATGCCAGGGAAGTAAACGTGGATGAAGAGGTTTTTTTTAATATCATCTGTGAAAAAAAAAACATTAAGTTATGTTTGTGTGCAGGCTCAGCTGTATTATTTCTCTGTGCAACATTAAATATGATGTGTTATTAAGGTGAGTTTATTACAGTTTTTTTCAGTCGCTAAAAAGCGTTTGTCCAATCAGTTGTCACATTTTCAAAACTCTAAACACAATTAGCACAGCATCGGTCTTTTGTGGCCATACAATTCATTCATTTCATGTCGTTTTCACACAATATGCAGTCAGTAAACACATTTCCACAATGCTTAAATTTTCTTAACCGACAAGCTATACCTCCCAACAAAATTATGGATTGTTTTTGTAGTATTTACAAATGTTAACACACAACATCCCACAATAGCAAAAACAATATTCCAAACCTTAGATACAATATAAAAACCTTTATGTTGGGTAAATTGGGCCAACCACAGCTGATTCCAGTCTGGCTTAGGTTATTTTTTCTATTACATTGATACTCATACAGTAAAAGAAGGACTTTGAGGAGTGATGTTTTTGAAAACAGAAACAGACAAACACTGTAATGTCTGGACAAGGAAGCGTAAAAGCAAGGGGCACATGGAGAAGAGCTGGCCCAGTGAGAGGTGCAGTGAGAGATGCAGGTGCAGTGAGAGGTGCAGTGAAAGATGCAGGAGCAGTGAGAGGTACATTGAGAGGTTCAGGAGTGTTGAGGTGTACAGGAGCAGTGAGAGGAGCAGTGAAAGGTGCAGGGCAGTGAGAGGTGCAATGAGAGTTGCAGTGAGAGGTGCAGGAGCAGTGTAAGATGCAGTGAGAGATGCAGTGAGAGGTGCAGGACAGTGAGAGGAGGAGGGTCAGGGAGAAGAGCAGGCCCAATGAGAGTGCAATGTAGAGGTGTAAGAATGCGTGGTGGTGGCATTCCAAGGGCTGCAAGAACAGTAATCAGTGATGAAATTCACTGATATCAGTAAGAAAGGCTGGTGAAAGAGTTCAGCCCAATTTTAGGAGGTTGCCTACATTATACGCATCTTTCAACAAACCAACAGGTAAGTATTGCATTTTACATGGATTGTTTCTCACTTGACATGTCAATAAGGTCATACAGTAATGCATATGTAAAAAAATTGTCCCTCTAAATAATGCAACGTCTTCCACCCTCTTGTCAAAAATGACAAGATCAATACTGTAAAACTTTTTCTGTTCTATTATATTGTGTTTCTACTTTACCTCCTGTAGTCAAGAGTAAGGGGAAAACTGCTTTTTACTAGATTGCTTTTGAATTGGGAACATTGCTGTACATGTGGACATACAGTTCCCAACCAAGACATTTAGCGTAAAAACGTTGGATTGCATGTTTTGCATGCAAATACCTGTAAAACTGAAACATAAAAGTCTATGCAGTTTTTGTAATGTCAACAATAGCCAGTATTTTGAAACCTGGTGTACTTTGATTGACTGCATGTACCTTGTGAAGTGAAAAGAAGTGTTATTCGTTGAAAGAAGAATTTCATTTTGAGTCAGATTTCCAGTGTTTTGGTAAAGTTATTGTGTGCAGAGAAAGATTTGTTCCATTTTGAAATGAAGAGTTAGTATTTATTTAACAAAATGTGTTTTTGAGAAGAAAATTATCCATTTGGCCAATTGTGTTTTGTAGGTGGAACTCTGTGTTAAGTGTTTAGAAAAAGTATCTGAAGTATGGGTAAGCGCTTGTTAGCGATTGAAAAAAACTGTAATAAGCACATTAGTCTTATACACTTTTAAAGTTCATTTGAAATGTATGGTTAAAAACCTTTTCTGTCACCCTAGGTTCACATTGGATACCTTTACAAATATACAAAACATAATACAGTGTTATACCTTTTTAGGTACATTTCTGTACCTTAGTTTGTTCCTTTTAAGGTACAGTTAATTGTTTTGTGTCCTTAACATGTAACTGGTACACAATAGGTCCTTAGGGTATAATATTGTAACCAAAAATCATAAAATTTCAATCTGTTGTATAATCAAAAAGATAGAAAAAGACAGTGATGCTATGGCATGCACACGCGCACAAGTCTTTGACATGGATCGAAGTTCGAAGTTTTAGTATTGTGCCTAGTATTGTTCCTTTAAAATGGTGTCTGTTACTAGTTTCTTTTTTTAATTGCCAACACGCAAATTTTAAAACTACACCTCCTTTTCTCTAAACTCTAAAGACAAAAGCACAAACACTCACATTACATGCAAAACGTCATGCATCTTTTGCAAACACTTGATTCAATACTATTTGTCTCTTTTAAAAATTGTGTTTTTGCTAATAACTCATGCAACCACTGATGCTAAAGCATCAATATGCCGATTACACACAGATATAAATATAAAATTTAAATACAGACAAATATAAAACCATGCTTTGCATAATCTATGTGCGATAGAGTTCACAGGAATTTTTCATAGAACTAATGCATGTAGCCTATGTACACAAATACTGTATATACAGTACATATGAATATTCAGTATTTTCACTTTAATTAGAAATCTGAAGTGCGGTAAACAATTCATCCTGTCCCCATCTTCACATTTGTTTTGTCCCATTCCTCGTTCTCTTCTTACTCTCACTCTTCTTCCTTCAAATCTCACTCCATATACACTCTCACTTTGAGCTCTATCTTAAACCCGGCGCAATGCAGCGCAATGCGCGACGCAAGTGTCTTTCGCTAGTTTCCACCCTAATTTTCACGTTTAGCGCCGCGTTGTTTAAATATCAAATGCATTTGCGCACCCTTTTGCGCCCATGGGCGTTCTGGTCTGAAAACGAGGTGTGTTCAGGCGCATTGTTGGCGCGTTGCTATTTTGAGGCAACTAAATTAGACTACGCCATTGACCAACAAAAACCTGCTCTAAAGTCTAAAGTCAATGGCACAATGGGCCCTATTTTAACGATCTAAGCGCATTGTCTAAAGCGCACAGCGCAACATCTAAATGGGCGTGTCCGAATCCACTTTTGCTAATTTAACGACGGGAAAAATGGTTTTTGCGCCAAGCGCATGGTCGAAAAGGGTAGGTCCTATTGTAATGGGAGTATTTTGGGCGTAACGTGCAGTAAACCAATGAGAGTCACAGCTCTCATCCCCTTTAAAAGCAAGTTGCGCTGGCGCTATGTCTAATCCCTATTTAGATGACGGACTTTGTAAACTGAAAAACTAAGCGGAGGAAGAAGATCCCCAGTTTAAGATTAATGTTAAATAATTATGTTGTTTTTCCACTTGTATTGAAATTGTTATTTTTTTATTAAAACCTTTAAAACCCGTTTTCTTTTAGTCATGGAAGTAAAAAGCAGGCTTGTAATTGCTTTAAATGTATGGCTATCCAATATCATCAAAACATAATTTACAAGTATGTAAGATAAGGTTTGTACTCTAAAAATACTTTATTTGTAACAAACAGGAGATAAAGAATTTACAAACGGCTCTTCTCACGTTTCAGCACTTTGGACAGCGGTTTTTTAGCAAAGAGTTTTTTTAAGCGTGACTTAAAAATGTTTCTCATCTCACCATATCCACAGGTACAGAGTAATCATATACAATAAATCCGTGAGGTAGCATAAAAAAAAACATTTAAAAACAGACGCATTTGTTCAAAGCAAAGCATTTATTTACTTGCCAGGCTGCAGGTGAAGCAGCTCTTTGTGCCTTCTAACGTCTCATAATCTGTCCTCATTTATGTCCAAGAGACTCAATAATAATCTTTTACATTCAATCCTTTAATCTTTCATATTTAAAAGCATTTTTGTGCTGCTGCGCATTCATGTACTTTGTGATAAGCAAACCCGCGTTGTCCTCCCGTGTATAGGCGCATTTTACTAATGCGCTCTTTAAATAACATAAAACACATTGCGCCATTGACTTTAGACTTTAGACCAGGTTTTTGTTGGTCAATGGCGTAGTCTATTTTAGTTGCCTCAAAATAGCAACGCGCCAACAATGCGCCTGAACCAACACCTCGTTTTCAGACCAGAACGCCCATGGGCGCAAAAGGGGGCGCAAATGCATTTGCTATTTAAACAACGCGGCGCTAAACGTGAAAATTAGGGTGGAAACTAGCGAAAGACACTTGCGTCGCGCATTGCGCTGCATTGCGCCGGGTGTAAGATAGAGCCCAATGTGTTTTATGTTATTTAAAGAGCGCATTAGTAAAATGCACCTATACACGGGAGGACAACGCGGGTTTGCTTATCACAAAGTAGGCTACATGAATGCGCAGCAGCACAAAAATGCTTTTAAATATGAAAGATTAAAGGATTGAATGTAAAAGATTATTATTGAATCTCTTGGACATAAATGAGGACTAATTATGAGACGTTAGAATGCGCAAAGAGTTGCTTCACCTGCAGCCTGGTAAGTAAATAAATGCTTTGCTTTGAACAAATGCGTCTGTTTTTAAATGTTTTTTTATACTACCTCACGGATTTATTGTATATGATGACTCTGTACCTGTGGATATGGTGAGATGAGAAACATTTTTAAGTAATGCTTAAAAAACTCTTTGCTAAAAAAACCGCTGTCCAAAGTGCTGAAACGCGCATAAAGCCGTTTGTAAATTCTTTATCTCCTGTTTGTTACAAATAAAGTATTTTTAGAGTACAAACCTTATCTTACATACTTGTAAATTATTTTTTGATGATATTGGATAGCCATACATTTAAAGCAATTACAAGCCTGCTTTTTACTTCCATGACTAAAAGAAAACGGGTTTTAAAGGTTTTAATAAAAAAAATAACAATTTCAATACAAGTGAAAAACAACACAATTATTTAACATTAATCTTAAACTGTGGATCTTCTTCCTCCGCTTAGTTTTTCAGTTTACGGGCCCTATCTTGCACCCAGCGCAATTGACTTTGTCAGTGACGCATGTATCATTCGTATTTTGCGCCGGCGCACAGCTGGGTTTTTCCCTCCACAGATGCACGTCAGCAAACTAGGGAATGAACTTGCGCTCCCTGGGCGGTTCAGCGCAAAAATGAGGCGTGTTGCGGCGCAAACCATCTCTTATGCTATTTTGCAGTTTCAAAAAACAATTGCGCTACTAACCAAAAAAAACTAGTCTAAAGTCAGTGGCGCGTTGCGCGTGGTTCATTATGCTATTTTAAGGGCGCATGCTTGACCATAATGTATAGCGTGCACAACGCGCATATGTAAACAGCACACTGCAATAAGGGGACATATGTGAGAGACAAACAAACATGTTGCGTTTCCCTTGGTCAGTGTATTGTTCTGTTATACTAAAGGAACGCGTGCTTGACTCTAGTAGCCTGTCCACGCCCCCTACTGGAATCCTCCAATATTGCAGTCACTACACTCAACAGCTAAACATGGCATTACTCACAAAACACAGTAACAGTGTGACAATAATAATAATAACCAAAAAATAAAGCTGTATAAAAATAAAGGTGCAGTAGTTTATACCACTAATTTTAACCCATTACACACTCCCCCTCCAAATTAGATGTTGTCCCCAACATCAATACCATTGGTAACTCTTGGCATATACTCACTGTTTGAATATCAACATCTCAGTCCCATTGAACATATGAATATTGGTTACAGGCTGGAACTCTTTTGATACATTCAGTTTTTGTTTCAACATCAACACAGTGCAATTAAACATTTGCAGAATGGTTACAGACTGGAACTCTTTTGACACATTCAGTTTTGGGTTCAGACATCAACACAAGTACCTGAAATTCAGTTAATGTGGTAGAGCCACTACTCCTCACTAGTCTCTAATCAGAGAGTAAAGTGAGCCAAATGTTGTACCAAATGTTCAAGAGTCTCCAAATCAAAGTCTCTTTAAGTTAATAAACTCTGTACCATTTCAAATTGTGTATTGAATGTTCAACGTCCTTAAACAAAAGGTCCCTTTGAGTCCATAAACTACTATTTTAACTCTGAAATATATGATATGGTTCGTCCATATACTTTAATGAAAGTAGTGTCAGATTTCAAAGTATACCTTTCAAAATAATACTGAACCAACTTAAATTCCCTTTAAATAGAAAGGCTGTTGATAGTATTGTGGCAACTGATATGTCCACACTTGAGGCATTGCCTGAACTGGTAGTGCATTGAGACCATAACAAGAAGGAGACCCAATTCTATCATATCTAAAGATCTTTGGTGGTCGCCGCTCTCTTTGCGGTCGTTGAGGCCTAGACCCTGTTTCACTTTCTGGATTACTTATACAGGACTGTGGTACATCCTCCACTGGCTGCTCTTCAGCTAAATCCAAGTTTTCCTCCATTTCAGGTGAGTGGTTAATATCTGTGTCCTGACATTCATCATTTTTCTCACATTGTGCTGTTTCACTTGCAGGTTTTTCAAGATGGTGTATCTCTTCCTGTTCAGTCACTGCACACGGAACACGAACTGAGACTTGAGGTGACATATCCATAAAGTGATCATCATCCTCATCATCTTCCTCTGTATTCCCTTCAGAATCTTTCTTTGCTTTAACAGGTCTGGCATTGTTTTTCTGTGGCTTTACAATAGGAAGTCCTTTAGTTTCTATGGGTAAGTAATCACAAGGTAGTAAGAGATTCCTGTGCAAGACTCGTGATCTGCCCTTTCCATTTTCAGGCCTGAGTTCATAGATAGGCATGTCCTTTCCCACTTGTCTGACTACGATATGGACTGTGTCTTCCCAATGGTTTCTTAATTTCCCAGTGCCTCCCCTGGGAGTTAGATTTCGCACCAATACTCGGTCACCAGGATCTAACACTGTGCTTCTAACTCTGGCATCATAGTTTTTCTTATTTCTCTGGGCCACTTTGTGAGCATTTTCTCTTGCAATAGCATATGCTTCTTGCATTCCCTGTCTCCAATGATCAGCATAATTTTGAGGACCAGCTCCAGATACATCAGCAGGAAGATTGAACAGCATATCGATAGGCAATCTTGGAGGGCGGCCATACAACAGATAGAACGGAGAAAAGCCAGTTACTTCAGTACGTGTACAGTTATAGGCAAACACAAGTTTATTTAAGGAATCCTTCCAATTGTTCTTGTCCTTGTCTGTGAGCGTCTTAAGCATCTGCAACAATGTACGGTTAAATCGTTCTACTTGGCCGTTACCCTGTGGGTGATAAGGGGTAGTCTTTGAGCCAGCCACATTGCAGAACTTGCTGAGTTGTGAGAAAAGTTGGTTTTCAAATTCACCTCCTTGGTCGTGGTGAATGCGTGTCGGAAATCCAAACTTAAGGGCATAATCGTTGAAAATCTTGTCTGCTACCACTTTACCTGACTTAGATGTGGTTGGGTACACCTGCGCAAAGCGCGTAAAATGATCCACAATCACCAGAATGTACTCGTAGCCACCTCGACACTTGTCGACATGGAGGAAATCAACAGACACAAGCTCAAAAGGGTAGGTAGTGGTGATATTTACAAGAGGTGTTCTAGTTTCTCGGCTGGGTTTATTTTGTTTCAAACAAGCACAGCTCATCACATACTGCTCTGTCTCACGCTGCATGTACGGCCAAAAGAAACGATCCCTAATTAAGGACAGTGTCCTGTCAGAACCCTGGTGCCCCATTTCGTTGTGCAGCTCTCTCAACACTGTAAGTTTTAGCTCAGTTGGTATTACCAATTGTTTTCTATGGGCCGTTTTTCTCCATAGAACTCCTTGATCATCCACTTCCAATTTTTCAAATTCTCTGAGTAAACAACGACTCTGCACACTCAACTGCTTGAGCTCAAGATGTGATGGCCTTACTCCAGAAACTTTGCACCTTAGCACTGGTCCTATATGTGGGTCGCTCTCCTGGTCTTGTTTGATCTTTTCTGGTGTTAATGAATCAAAAGAGGTGTTTTGCGGTGCATAAGCATCTCCGATTGAAATAGCCATTGACCATGCTGCGTTCGCCTCTGACTGTAGCTCCACTGACTGAACAGCTGCCCCTATGGTATCATATGATACTTCCTCAGTGTACTCATTCATCAGAGTTTCTGCATCCAATGGCATTCTGGACAGAAAGTCAGCATCTGTATTCTGTTTGCCTGGGCGGTACTTGATGGTGAAATTGAAGTCGGCTAGTTCGGCCACCCATCTGCTGCCTGTGGCATTTAATTTTGCGGTGGACAGAATATATGTCAAAGGATTGTTATCACTATAGACCGTGAAGAACGGGGCATAGTAGAGATAGTCACGGAATCTCTCAGTTATTGCCCATTTAAGAGCCAAGAATTCTAATTTACCAGAATGTAAGTGATAGTTTTTCTCAGACACAGATAATGCCCGTGACCCATATGCAATCACACGAAGGCTCCCATCCTGATGCTGATACAACACAGCTCCAAGTCCTTTGTTTGAGGCGTCTGTATGTAAGACAAACGGCTTAGAAAAGTCTGGAAATGCAAGAACTGGTGGTTGAATCAGGCAATCTACTAACTTATTAAGGATCTGTTGGTGAGTATCAGTCCATTCAATTCGAGTCTGTGCTGGAACTACTTTTGAATTACCTCGATTGTTGAATGTTCTGCCTCTTGGATGCAGATTCTGGGTATCTGTCTCCTCAACCGTCGCCACGTGTCCCCTGGTCAAGTCATACAGAGGGGCCGCAATGCGGGAGAAGTCCTTCACATACTGACGGTAATAGCTTAACAATCCCATTATTTGTCTCAACTCACCAACTGTACTTGGTTTTTTTTCTTTCAGGATTCTGATGGCGGCAGTGTCGGCCGGGTCCATTTTGTTCCCTTCGGCGGATACTATCCTTCCAAGGTAACGGATCTCAGTCCTGAATAGTTCACACTTGCTGGGTTTTAATTTTATTCCGTATTGTCTTAGTCTCTGTAGCACCTTCTGGACATCACTAACATGACTCTCGAATGTTTTGCTGAATACAAGGGTGTCATCTAGATAGGGGACACAGATCTTATCACGGAGGCCCTCTAGGCACTCCTCCATACAACGCTGGAAAGCCGCCGGCGCGTTCATAAGACCAAATGGGATCCTTGACCATTCATATAATCCCCAGGGGGTCACAAAAGCTGTGAGATGTTTGCTGTCTTTTGCCATGAACCCCTGGTGATAGGCTTTCCCTTGGTCCAATAATGAAAACATAGTGTTGCCTCCTAAACCATCCATTACATCTTGCACTCTAGGGATGGGTTGTCTGTCAGGGTGTGTCTTGCGATTTAACTCTCTATAATCGATACACAGGCGTAGAGAGCCACATTTCTTCCTTACACAGACCACCGGGGAAGCATAAGCAGAATGTGATTTCTCTATCCAACCTTGTGCCATTAGATCGAGCAGGTAATCTTTCATTTCCTCATAGAGGGGTTTTGGAACGGACAGGTAGGTACGTGCAACTGGTTCTTGGTCTTTTAAGGAAATGTTTAACTGTAACTTTTCAATGCACCCTATATCACTATCACACCGAGAAAAGCAGGCAGATTCTTCTCGCAGCATCTTGCATACAATTTTTCTCTGCTCCTCATTTAGGTGTCTAAGATCGATTGGAGGGTCCCAGAGATCTTCATCCACTTCCTGTTTTTTGACACTTCCAGTTTCAATGCTCCCTATCTCTACAGGTGAGTTTGTTTGCAAAGATGTGCTAAGTGGACATACGCCTGCAGCGGGTTGTACAGTACCAATTATCATTCTGCTAGCCAGCACAATATCGTGAGCAGTTGAATTTTGCACCATGAGGATAATGTGTGTAGGTACCCCTTTCTTTACTTGAACTAGGGAGTCACAAAACTCAAGTCCCTCTGGCCACTGTGGATTCTCATTCGGCTCAAAAACAAACACTGTGTCCTTTTTCAATGGCTTAGCGTGTATTTTACATTGTACTTGCATAACACTATGACTTGGTACACTCACTCTGTCGGTGGTTCTTACTGAATACTCAGCAGTCCGTTCAATGCTTACAGCTTGAATGAATGCTTTAGCTGTTCTTTTCTTCAAGCTTGGGAAAGCCTTAGTTACAGTTTTGATCAATTTTTCATTCTCAAGAACTCCTTCCTTTGTCTGACTGTTAATCACTGCACGCTCAATTACATTGAAGCCAATTATTGGGCGAGGCTGTTGGTTACCTCTCATAACAAGCATAGGGACATGAAATTCATCAGTGCTGCCAACCAGTCTTATTGCCACTTCTATCCAGCCCACATATGGCATTTTGGTGCCATTAGCTGCTTCGATCTGCAAAGGGTTTGCTGGGTCGACTACCTCTGCTATGTCCCTCAACTTAATATTTGGAAGGTGTTCAGTTTTCCAAACCTCATCAATTGCAGATACCTGTGAGCCAGTATCCCAAAGCACCTGAGTTCTCTGTCCATGTATATAGCAGTTAACAAGACACTTCTTTCCTACTAATTCAGTGACTGGTAGAGCTTTCTTTGTCACAATATTTCCCCTCTCTCCATCAACAGGTTTGCGTAAGTGTTTGTGTTGAATGTTTGGTTTTGTGTCCGAGTGTTGTTCTGACTTATATTTCTTTTTCTTCTTAGTAATGGTCCTATGGGACATTTTGGCCATCTCAGCTACTCCCTGTCCCCCGGGGGCAGCTGTTCCATGTTTAAAGGAGCCCCTCTCCTTAAATCAGGTGCTTGGTACCTTCTGCAGCCAGCACGGAAGTGTTCGTTGCTTCCACATCGGTAGCAGTGTTGACAATATTCCTCTCCTCTCTGCTGGCACCCAAAACATCTGGGTCTAGGACGTGGAGTGGGATATCTCTGTGGTGCAAACCTCTGCTGAAACTGAGCTGGGGCTGTGACTCGTGTTGGATTGTTCCAGGGGACAAACGGCGGCTGAACATTTACTGACTGGTAAGCAGCTTCACAATCATTCCCTCTATAAACGGGAGGGCTCCGCACTGTAACAGGATCATTTTTTTGAAAGGTTTCACGGATCTGCGCTATCTCTGTTTTGAGATCTTTTAACAGTAACATGTCTGCTTTAAGTCCCTGTAAATCTGACAATACATCTGGGGGCAGAGTAACAGTGTGCTGCTGGGCTGCCTGTTTTCTCTCTCCGCCTCCATCGCAAGATTGTACAGCATGCACACCTGCTTGCCGTTGTGACGTCTGACGCCTCTTTTCCTGCCTCTCCTTTTCATGACTGCATGCTATATTAAGTCTCTCGAGCAGGAGCTCATCTGAGGTGGTAGGTTTTAACAGGTAAGGCTGAAGTTCACTCTTAATGTTATCGCTCTGCAGGCCTGTGAGTATGGTGTGCATGAACATGCTCTGCACAAGGACAGGATCATACTTTAAACTGGACTCCGCTTCTTGCGATGCGAACAATATTTTCTGTCTTAAATCCATGGCCCGAATGAGAAAATTCTGGGGAGTTTCCTTATTGCTCTGCATCTCGGTGGTGAGCTGTTTATATAGTTCTGTTGCACTTCTCTCTTGATAGTGTGAACGGAGGATTCGCCTAAGTGTTGGCAGAGACAGACCACTCTTACCTTCAAGGTAACTCCGCAACTGTAGGCCTGGGACAATGGCTCTGATAACGGCATCGACTATTTCTGACTCTGAGTATCCTCGGCTAAGGCCATTTTCAATCTGGCGGGCTAAACTGGAGAAAGTGAGACGGTCTTTTTGCCCCGGTTCGCCAATCTGACCTGAGATTTTATAGTCTTTCCGCCAGGTGAAGCTATTTACTGGGGTAACCTGAGTATTTCTTTGCAGCATGTCACTGTCAACTCTATTTTCATGTCTCCTAGAGACCATCTCCTGCATTTCAGTTTCCTTCTGTTGAACGGCCAGTCTTAAACTTTCCAACTCCATTAATAACCTGGCCTGTTCGTTGTCCTTTTCACCTTCATGTGCTTTTGTGTTTGCATTCAGGGCTAACATGTCTTTAATTAGGTCTAATAAACTTAACAGTTCTGCCATGCCACTATCTTCAAGTTCAGCTGCTTCCTCACGGTCAATATACTGACTAATGTATGAAACAAGGAAACTTCGACTCTTATTAGCAACTTTTTCCTGATTCAATCCTGAAATTTTCAGAAAATCACTTAATTGAATCAACTGGTCAATACTAAGCTGAAATAGCAGTCCTTTAACTTCAAGCTGCAGGTTCTCAATTTCTGAATCCATACTGGAAGATGAGCAATGATTAGGCTATTGGTTTGTGTTTTGCCTTGCCTGGTTGTTGTTGCTTCCCTAGTGAACGTAACACCTCAGCATGCACTCTTTCCAGCCTCAGCTTTCACTACTGCAGTAGCCAATTCACTGCTCTCTCTCTACCAGGTAGGGTGAATTAACAGAATGGTCGATGCAGGGCGATTCACCTTTATGTGGGATACCAGCCTCACTTCAACCATCCCAGCGGAGCCTCCAAATGTAAACAGCACACTGCAATAAGGGGACATATGTGAGAGACAAACAAACATGTTGCGTTTCCCTTGGTCAGTGTATTGTTCTGTTATACTAAAGGAACGCGTGCTTGACTCTAGTAGCCTGTCCACGCCCCCTACTGGAATCCTCCAATATTGCAGTCACTACACTCAACAGCTAAACATGGCATTACTCACAAAACACAGTAACAGTGTGACAATAATAATAATAACCAAAAAATAAAGCTGTATAAAAATAAAGGTGCAGTAGTTTATACCACTAATTTTAACCCATTACACATACACTTTGCTTATCTAATCTACACAGATGCAACAGTTATTTTTGCAAATCATAAATTGTTACACTTAAAAATATTAATACACGAGATAAGGGGAATCATAGTGGTGAGCATTGTGGTGATATTTTTTATTTATTCTCATGCAAATAACGATAAAAATATTTTCATAACTTTGTTGTGTGGCTGTATTACGTTTATTTTATGTAAATAATAGTTAAAATGTTTTCATAAGAAACCTTAATGTATATGAACTTGATTTGTAAGAGTACTTTGGGGTTGGACCTTGCTTGCGTTTCTTGGGTCCGATTTCAAAGCCCCCAAACCCTTTCAGCTGTGAGGGTGGACGCAGCGATGTCCTCTGCTGGCGTCAAGTCCTGAGGCAGATCCTCCCGTTACACGGCGTGCCCGATTTATGCTGGCAAGCGTGGGATTCCCCCGTACAAGAACGTGGGTCTCCTCGGCTGTAAACCGCTCCTGGCGTGCGCCTGGTAAATCCGTCATAATAATAGCAACCCGCCATGGAACTTGCGCCCTTGCGTTTAAAGGGAATGTTGGCTAGCGTTCTGATTGGTTTATTTGACGTTACGCCCAAACCACACCTATGAATAATGAACCTACTTCAGGTGTTGCTTCAGACCAACCTCTTATTGATTTGCGCCCGGCGCAAGAGTTATTTCTCACGCCGGGAAAATAGCAACAGCGCCCAAGATCCGCCCACAAACTCACTTGCGCGTTGCGCTTCGCACTTGCGTTTCAGATCGTTAAAATAGAGCCCCATAAGTCCGTCATCTAAATAGGGATTAGACATAGCGCAAGAGCAACTTGCTTTTAAAGGGGATGAGAGCTGTGACTCTCATTGGTTTACTGCACGTTACGCCCAAAATACTCCCATTACAATAGGACCTACCCTTTTCGACCATGCGCTCGGCGCAAAAAAACATTTTTCCCGTCGTTAAATTAGCAAAAGTGGATTCGGACACGCCCATTTAGACGTTGCGCTGTGCGCTTCAGACAATGCGCTTAGATCGTTAAAATAGGGCCCATAAACTCCATTGTTTTCTAAAGTATAAAATACATCATGAGGATTATTTATAGTGCTCTAGCTATAACTGCATATCTTATGTCCACCAGATGGAGACATTAACAATAATTACTGACCAAATTAATCTTAAAAGCAATTCTGCTGTTATGGTATTATGTAAGCATGTACATTATGAGAAACATGGGAGATTTTGTAGTGTGTGAGCCCTGGGATCAAATCTCTGGCTGCTGGGAAGTAGCGGAGCGTCTGTGTTTGTGGGAAACCAGAAGATCCATTTTATACGTCCATCCTGTCGTCCCTTCATCCATCTCCTCTCCGCTCTCACCTTCTGACAAGTCTTCTGAAGATCCCTCTAATGAATTAGACACCTCTGAGGCCTTTGTGTTGACCTCAGAATCCTCGGAGGAAGATGAGGAGCCATCCTCGCTCTTGAAGTGCATGATTATTTCTAGAACCTGTGTGCTGCAATGTCTTGCCATTTTCACTACTCCTGCTATACTGTTCATACTTATAGCAGTGTACTTGCACACACAACATGAGCGAGAACCAAAATGAAGATTGATTTTGTTTTGGTTCTGGCCTATCATCGTTTTTTTTACTGAATTACTTTATAACACAGAATGTGGCCTTCAAAGAGAGAAGAATTTGGATATGACCCCTTGACCCCACCCTGACATCACACACACTCCCTTACCACTCAGACACACTATTTTTACACACACACACCAATTTTCAACATTAAAGGTTTATCTTTTCAGTAGCAATGCGGTCTGCAGAAAACAGCAAAAATTGTGACATTTTTGAATGAATACATGAAATGGTAAAAAGTAGCGCCACCAGGTGGACAAGTATAAAAATCAAAACTTCAAGGCCAGTAGTTCAAAATGATATATTGACATAAAGGTGTGTATTAGCTTATGTTAAAGGGACACAAGGCAGCATTTTTATGTTAATAAATCATCTTTGTAAGTCAATATATGGTTAAATGACTCATTACAGGACAAATGAAGACTCTCTCGCCCGCGCCTACCGTCTGTAGGAAGAATACCCCAATTGCAAGTTCGCTGTATCTGACCCCGTGTCCTTCATTCTCGCAAAGTCTCAGATATCGTGAGAAGCAGGATCACTTTACGGCAAACAACACAGAGGCAGGCGAGCTAAACACAGCTAGCGATTGTTGCAAATGGAAGAAGCATTGAAAACCCTTGACGGAAGGGAAACATAACTGGATTGGAAATAAACTGATAAACTTGGTTCCGAGGGGGGAGGGACAACAGTTCGTTTTTACGACAGTGTGTTTGAAAGCATTTACTTTCAGACACTAGGGGGAGCTCGTAGAGAAACATTACGCAGACTTGCCTGGTTTCCCTTTAAGATAAATGGGGGGGTCAAAAATGGTAGTTATAATGGTTTTGAATAGGGCATTTTTTGTCCCTAGGATCACATGTGTCAGTTTTTGCGTAGCTTAGCCATTTTAAGCTAATTAAAAAAAATGAAACCAAAATTCTACAATTTATCAAAAATTATTAACCTCTGGCAATTTTGGGCAATATTCAATCATCACAGTCAAGATGGTTTAAAAATCAAAATGGCACAAAATGTCCCTAGGATCTCTTATGGGTTAAAAAACCTTATGAAATGTCCCCTTCAACAGCATTCTTGCTAAACAACCATATGGGTGTGGATTATATATAATTTAACACTGGGGATTTGGCTGTGTATGTTTAAGAGATTTATTCATAAAAGAGTGAAAAGTGTGAATCAAGGAGGGAATTTATTTGACCATTTAAGATAAAATCAGGGTTATACACAGTCAACGATACACTGACAACTCACTATATAACACAAAGTATACCAAAATCATAGGCACATGCATCATTCACCAGTACTCCTGGCACCCAACCAATGGAGTATCGTCTCCCAATGACCTCAGTGTCTACATAAGTCCATTTTACAGAGATAGACAGTCACATTTAAATAATGATGTGATGAATGAACAATAATGATAGAAAATAGAGAGCAGTCAAAACACAACTGAACTACAAACACAAAATCTTGACTGTAAATAACAGATCAACACATTTGATTGCTCAAGATCTCACCAGAGGAGGATTAACCACCTTTCAAGGGAAAATACCATGAAAATCTGTTTAAGTGAAAAAATTGTGATCAGTGTTAGCATTTAATCAGATCATTTGCATTTTAAAAGACAATTTTAACATGCTATAATAAATTATCTATATGCTATTTTGAACTAAAACTTCTCATATGTACTCTGGGAACACAAAACATTTATTTTACATTTAAAAAAAGTTGTGAAATCTCCCCTTTAAATTTAACTATTTACTGAATGGATGTGAAAGGTTCTTCTTTGTGGATCCATACATCCTGAGAAGGACAATTTTTGAATCTTTGTTTCAAAGTGTAGATTCAGTGTTTCCTATAGGCCTAAATTCATTTATTTGTGTCGGTCTGCCAATAAATAAAAATTGACAACCACAAATAGATTTTTGCACAATGCGTTTTTCTCTCTCACATGAAAGGTTATGTTCAAACACCCGTGGCATCAGTCGCCGCTGAACGCTCATTTAAGCCTTCACCCTTATAGTTTTATACTATGTTTGATTAATTGCAAAATAACAAAAGATAATTGTTTAATCATGAAGCTGTGATATGAAAGTATTTTTTGTAGAATCTCTGCATTATTTATAATGTTAGATGCCACAGTTTCACTGTTGATGTTGGACATAGTGCAAACCCAGGACAGAGAGGTTTAGTGAATGTGGTGTTGACTCTGTGGATGAGGGTCATTGTGTCAGAGACGCTGTAGAAGGACAGAGATCCTGAACTGTGATCCACATAAACTCCTAATCTACAAGAACTGGAGACCACTGGGAGATTTGTGTTTTTGTTATTATGACTGAATATATATACAGATGGAGTACAGATACAGAACAATCTCCAGGACTGATCATTATATCCAAATTTACACTCGAGACCTCTTTCCTTCCTGCTGATGCTCTCATATGACATCGCTATACCCACCCCTGCATCACCACTCCACTCAATCTCCCAGTAACAGCGTCCACACGAACACCTGAGGACAATCATCAAATCTGTTTGGATGATCAAGATACCGTTGATCTGTGTCAGTTTAAGTAGCTGCTCTGTTCTCCTCAGACAGACGGATATATCTGTGTGCTTTGTTTGGATCCAGAGAGAACTGATGGAAATCTAATGGAGATGAAACATGCAATTTGCAGATTTTAATAATGAAAACACTGAAACACTGTGAAAGCAAAATGAATGTAATGAAATCCTGTAGCTCAATTGGTAAAGCATTTTTCGAACAATGCAAAGGTCATAGGTTTGATCCCAGGGAAAATGCTTTTAAAAATGTATTGAATGAATACACTGTATTATTAAAGGACAAGTTCGGTATTTTACACTTAAAGCCCTGTTTTCAGATTGTTTATGATGAAATAGAACGGTTTTGACTGAAATTTGGAAATATGATGCTGTCCCAAGAATTTTCGTTTGTTAGTTGTTTCACCTCCCACCTATACAATGAGTGTATAGGTGCACAGGAACAATCCTTCCTAAAATGCAGATGTGAAACTCACCGAGTGGTCAGGGGTGTTCACTGATATGCTCACACAAAAATCGCTGCAAAAGATGCTTTCCAACAGCTGTTTTAGCATTCGTTGTTAACCTGTGGACATATTTTTCCAAACGCCTCACACCCGTACATTCTTCCGCTTAGAGCTTGAATAATAGACACTCCAGCCCAGGTGGTGGCGCTAATCCGCCTTTGCCAATTGCAAGAATAGAAACAAAGTTCCCGGCGCAGAGTAATACCGTACCTCACAGGACGTCTAATACAGTCAATGGAGCTGGTAAAAACTTCGATAAAACCTGTTGGAATGCGTCTTTTGGAGCGATTTTTGTGTGAGCATACCAGTGAACACCCCTGACCACTCCGTGAGTTTCACGTCTTTGTAAACGAAAGTTTAATGCATTTTAGGAAGGATTGTTCCAGTGCACCATTAAACCCATTGTAGAGGTCTGAGCTGAAACACAAACACGCGAAAATTCTCAGGGCACCCTCAAATGTCGAAATTTCAGTCAAAACCATTCTATTTCACCATAAACAATCTGAAAACAGGCCTTTAAGTCTAAAATACCGAACTTGTCCTTTAAATCCCTCCATAAATTGTCACGGTTGTCAAACCGTGTTCTGTGTGAATTTGCATGTTTCTGATTGTTGTCACCTGGACTCTCATTTGTTGATTACCTGCTTCATTATCACCAGCTGTGCCTCATCTTCACTTGTGTTTGTGTGTGTATATATACTCAGTCTTTTGCATTACCTGTTGTTGGATCATTGTCTTATTTGCCTCATCTGATACCCTGCTTTATGTCTGTTTATACTGCTAGTTTATGTTCTGTGTAGTTAGGAGTTTTATCATGTTAAATGTTCACTTTAAATAAACCTTCATCTTTACTTGCACTTGCATCCAGTTTCCGAGTCATGACAGAATGATCCAACCCTTTGGATGCAGCAAGTTCATACAGACCACCGGGTTCCTCAGACTCCACAGAGACTAACGATCCACCAACTGAGATCATGGAACTCCCTGAGAAGTATGCCGGTGAGCCTGAGCGATGTAGTGACTTTCTCAAACAGTGCTCTTCCTATTTACAGATGTTTCCAAGTACCTTCGAGACTGAGACTTCGAGAGTAGCATTTGTAATACTCCTATTGACCGGCCGAGCAGGAGAGTGGGCTGTGGAAGCGTGGGAGAACCAGGACCCATGCTGTATCTCCTTTGGAGCATTCTCGACAGAGATGATTCATCTATTCGGCAAGTCTGAGGCAAGTTCCACATCACAGAGGTCGAAGGAGAAGCCTCCACGTGGAAATTTTTTGAAGGGTGGTAGGGAGCACCAGACGCTGCGGGCTGGGGGACCTAACTCGTTTGAACGAGCACCCGAACCACCCCAGAGGAGGTTTACTGTGGAGGGAGACTGGAGGACTCAGGGTCTTATTTCGAGTGTGGCGGATACTCCACTACAGTCAGTTCGAGCGGCCGGAGTTTCAGTGTCTTCCAAACCACCACAGGTAAGCCCATCACCTGTTATGCATCGTGTGGGGACTGTTCTCTGTGCTTCACCTTCCTTAGGGAAGGAATTGGAAGTTCCCAGCATAACCAGGGGGTCAACCAACAGGAAGAATGCTAGGAAGGCCATCCCAGAACCGTCTACGAAGGTCAGACAGGGACGAGGTTCCAGGTTGGCCATTAGGAGAAGATCCTTCTCTGAGAAGTCGTCCAGGATGGCCACCATCATACCTACACCTATATTGAAGGTAGCCCCTATCATACCTGCACCCGTTATCAGAAGGGCAGTTATCACATCTGCACCTATTCTCAAGAGAGCCATCATCGTACCTGCACCGGTTCTCGAGACAGCCGCTGTCAGACATGCACCTGTTCTCAAGAGGGCTATCGTCATGTCTGCACCAGTCTTTGAAACAGCTGCTGTCATACCTGCACCTGTCCTCAAGAGGGCTATCACTACACCTGCACCTATTCTCAGGAGGGCCATTGTCATGTCTGGACCGGTTCTCGAGACAGCCGCTGTCAGTTCTGCACCTGTTTTCAAAATGGCCGCTCCCGAGCTCTCTGACTGGCCCAAGAGGGCCGCTCCTAAACTCTCTGAACTCTTTACCCTTTCTAACCTGGCCCGGAGGGCCTTTTTCTGCTCTCTACCTCTGCCTAGGATCCTGTTGCCGCCAGCACCACTATGGGTTGTGACTCCACTCTGGTCTCTGGTTCCGCCATCGGCCCCGCCCTGGCTCCCCGCTCTGCCGGCCCCGCCCTGGCTCCCCGCTCTGCCGGCCCCGCCCTGGCTCCCCGCTCTGCCGGCCCCGCCCTGGCTCCCCGCTCTGCCGGCCCCGCCCTGGCTCCCCGCTCTGCCGGCCCCGCCCTGGCTCCCCGCTCTGCCGGCCCCGCCCTGGACTAAACACCTGGTTCCGAATCCACATGGTCCTGGCCCACCATCCCTCCCCCTAATCTGCCTCCGCTACACCTCCCTCCAAGACTTTTTGTATTGTCAAATGGAGCGTCTGGAAGCCGCTCCGTTGAGGGGGGGTACTGTCACGGTTGTCAAACCGTGTTCTGTGTGAATTTGCATGTTTCTGATTGTTGTCACCTGGACTCTCATTTGTTGATTACCTGCTTCATTATCACCAGCTGTGCCTCATCTTCACTTGTGTTTGTGTGTGTATATATACTCAGTCTTTTGCATTACCTGTTGTTGGATCATTGTCTTATTTGCCTCATCTGATACCCTGCTTTATGTCTGTTTATACTGCTAGTTTATGTTCTGTGTAGTTAGGAGTTTTATCATGTTAAATGTTCACTTTAAATAAACCTTCATCTTTACTTGCACTTGCATCCAGTTTCCGAGTCATGACATAAATAGTGGAAACATGTTAAACATATGACTGAATAAGTTACATACAGTCAACAGTGTTAAAATGCTTTTGTATATCGATTTATATCGATCAAGATACGTTTAAGCTAGCTAGCATTTCTCCACAAATATAAATTTGTGCGTCTCTCATCTGCGCTCCATGACCTAACGTCCTTTATTTTTGACAGCTGTCAGTGAGATGAGATGATAGTGGGTGGGGTTTTGTGTGACGTTGGCCTGCAAATGCAGATACGATGGCTGGATTGCGTTTACATTACACTGAGATCCGATCACAAAGCGTCCTCGACTACCTCTGCATCAGGACACACAGATCGGATAACATTCCGAACACAAACGCGTTTACACTTGTCGTTTCAATGTGTATGTGGACAACATCCGGATACAGGTCGCATGTTAATGCCAAGTGTAAACGCAGCCTTTGCTGCCACTCAAAAAATGTAGCCAATTATTTTAAAGTGGAGGGGCAGTGAGATTCCTGTGATGTCATAAGCATCAGTTTTTCAGATTGGGCCGTTTTCTGGCTGACATTTCTAAAAGAGGAATTTCTATGAGACTGAGATGTTTAGCATGTCTATAACTTTTTGTATGTTCGTGAATGCGGGTAGACTACCATTATTTAACAAAGACAAGGTAAAAATGGTTTTTCGTTCTCTGTCCCCTTTAAAATATGATGTATTTATCTTCCTCAGATTTCAGTCTCTTCTCTCTGGATCCAAACACAGCACACAGCTGTATCCATCTGTATGAGGAGAACAGAGCGGCTACTTGCACTGACACCGTTCAGCTGTATCCTGATCATCCAGACAGATTTGATGTTTATCCCCAGGTGTTGTGTAGTGAGAGTGTAAGTGGATGCTGTTACTGGGGAGATTGAGTGGAGTGGTAATGGTGTGTTTATATCAGTGTAATGTAAGAGCATCAGCAGACAGGGAGGTGGTGATGAGTGTGGATTTGGACGTAATGATCAGTCCTGGAGATTGGTCTGTTCTTCCTCTCAATGTTCATTCTGGCAAAATAATATAAAGACAAATCTCCCAGTAGTCTCCAAAATAGGAGTTTATGTGGATCACAGTGCAGGACCTCTTTCCTTTTACAGCGTCTCTGACACAATGACCCTCATCCACAGAGTCAACACCACATATTTCAGAAGGAGGGACTTCATAGAACAAGGATGACATCAGCTTGTTTTTCAGACAGTGAAAACAGTGCTATACAGATATATTTTAAAATAAAGTCTGAGAAAAAACTTCAAAAATCAACAAATCCCTTTTGAAAAAGAATTAAAAGTGGATTTAGAGAAATTACAGAGAGAGCTCAAACAAGAAAAGCTGAGGAAATTTAACAGAGATTTATCAGATTATAAGGACAACAAAGTTTACTGGTGGAAACAAAAACAAAGTTTTAAAACCCAGTCACAACGGAGAAGGGCTGTCTCCTTTCAACTACCTAGTAGTGATAAAGACCACTCTGAGATAGAAGAGTTTTCCTCGCTCAATTTTTTAGGCACAGACCTCAAAGAAACTACATATCACAAAGACAACGAAGCGAAAGACAAGAAGAGGGAGAAGCAAGTCATCAAGGACCCATAAATTACAGCCGGTACACCAGAAGCAAAGGCAAGATGAAGATGAACAAGTAATTAACATTTCAGATGTCCCTCTTTCTGCCTGTCAAATCTCTGTTTTATCAAAAGGTTTAACATTTTCTCCCAAAAATACAGCCAGAGAGTTCCAAACAAAAATTGATCTGTTCAAGTTTCATCGTAATCTCCAATTGAAAGTCTGGCATCATATTATTCCCAGTCAAGCTGCCTCTCGAAGTCATATGCAACAAGATGACACAAGAACTTCATTTAGACCTAAGTCTACATTTACACCAAATATATGATTATGCTTGGAGATCTTGAACAAACCTCCCCTCTGTGGGCTGACCTACATCTCCGACCTTTTGTTCCGGAAAAATAGGTGTTCTCACAGGAGAATGTGGACAGGGAATAATTATCCCCTTTTTCAATAAGGCCTGAAATACTGGCCTTATCCCCTCAAGTGCCTCCCTTTTTAGAGGATATTGGGGTTTTACATGGTCTGTAATCACTCTTTGGGGTGATAGTTACTGGTTCACACCCTTTAATCAAACCTACATCAAATTTGTCTTTAGCCCACAGGTACATTGTCAAGAACTAAGTCAATAATAGCACACGTCATGTGTACTGGCAAATTGTTTTGTGAATTGAAATTAGCAGAAGCAGCTTTCTGTATTACAACTCTCTGTCTCTCAGTCATGAAAAAAGGCAGCATAATCTCTTTTGTATGCTGATAACTGCTCTGAGAACTGGAAGCTATATGGCAACGTTTCCAATCAACGGCCTCGCTGCAGGCCTTTGCAAATTTCCCTGCTTTTTCCCACGGCTAACTAATATTTTTTGCAATGGGGATGTGGGGTACTGAATTTTCAACATCAAAAATCTGTTTTTGCTTTTCTTTCAAATGAAACTAGTGCCACACACCATAAATCATTCCAGCATACATGGGTTACAGTTAAACCTTCTGTTACTACAGAAAACCATTTCTCTTCCCATCCTCTCTCTGTTATGTCAACAACATGATCTGTGCAATTCATGTTTTCAGCTGAAATGACCTCGCTAGCTTGTGGCAATCTTATCTTCCCTTAAGCATGCATATCTTCACTCAAAAAGGCCCATTCATACACATATAACAGACACACACACATAGACAACATTCTGGGATCCCAACATGAAATACTCAGGCCTTAGTTGTTACACAAAATGCTAGCATTCATTTTATACATCAAATCCCTTCCCATAAGGTTTTACCGGACACGCGTCAGAGACAAGGAACCTATGCATAACTCATTACTGTTATGCATACAACAGAGTGGAGCAGTAAATTCTTCCCTCACTACATGCCCCGTAGCACTCATAGATGAGTTAAACTGCCCACTCAAGATGACACATGGGAGTTCATCTTTGCGTATGGCAGAGTGAGTTGCACCAGAGTCTACCATAATCAAAAATGCCTGTCCCTCAATCATTATTTCTTCGAGAGGCATTTTAAAGTATGCTTCTCGATCAATTTCAAGCAAAGCAAGTTCTTCATTGCACAGAGCATTTCTTTCCCTATCATTAACATCAGGAAAAAAAAATAGAGTTTGCAAGCAGATAATATGGCATTTGAACCGCAGAAAAAACAAGATTGGACTTACCCCCTTCCATCCGATTCTCTCCTTCCCCCTCCTGGCTTCAGTCCCCTTTTTCTTTACACCCCGCAAAGTTTCCCGCATCTGCCTGGGATTCTGGTTGCTCTTGAGAATTCAGGAAATGAAAACATTGGTTTTTCAAGTGTTCTTTCTGTCTGCAATACCAGCAAATCTTCTCTCTCTGATTTTCTTGCCACTGCTTTTCCTCTTTTGCTCTCGTTCTTTTTGTTGCCAGTTCTCCTGGAAACGTTGTCCTTGTGAAGGGAAACTGTGCTGATTACGTCGTTGCTGGCCCAATTCACCTATCTTGACAAAAGCTGAAGATAGTTGTTGATCGGTCTTTCTCTGCTTCTTTCGTTTTTCTTCGTCATGCAGGCGTTCAGCATGTAGAGAATGTGTAATGACCTCACTCAGTTTTCCTGATTCCCATCCGATGCAGGTTTGCTTCACCTTCGATGAAATTTTAGGTTGAAGTCCCCCGAGGAACATTTGCTTTAGATAGGATTCCCAGGATGTTACCTCTCCTGTGTTGATGTTTTTATCTGGACTTCCTCCTCTTCCTCTTCCAAAGTGCTGTCGAGGAGGATTGGTGAGTTTTGCTCAGGTGGTAGTTCTTGTGCTGGCGGGGGTGCAGTTTGTATTCTTGGTAATGCTTCTTGTGCGGGTGGTTGTGGGAGTCTTCTTGGAGGGGGTTGGGGATCATCGTCTAGTAGAGGTACCTTTGTATAAGAGAAATGTACCCCAGGTGGGGTACGTGCAGGTGCATATGGAGGAGGAAAAAAACAGAAAGTTAGGTTCATCATGTAATGAATCTGATGCAGGTAAACATTGTGCTTAATGTTTAGCTCTGACTTAGTCTGAGTCAGTTCGTCCTTGGTCTTTATCTTTCTCTGTGCTCTCATTTCTCTGCCATCCGCAATGATTTTTTCCCTTAATAAAGTGAGTGCTTTTACACTCAGTGTTCCTTTAGGAGGAAAATCATACCTTTTCTCCCACATTTTTGCTCTTTCCAACGCCCCCGTGCCCTTTGATTTGATTCACTCGAGTATACACACCATTTTCCAGATCCATTGACTTTACTCTCTTTCGAAATACCCTGACCCATGGTCACGAACGAAAAACGCTTACCGTATTATCTATTCAGATGCCACCACAAAGGTTCTTTCCAGGATTCCGTCAGCTCTGACTCCAGAAATGGTTGAGACTCTCCCTTCCCTTAGCCCTGGGGTACGGAGCCCGAGACCTCTTGTCTCAGGGGTGATCAGTCAGTCTCTCCCAAACCCTCTGGAGTCCTCAGCTTTGGAATCCCATCCCTCGTCGCCATTATTGTCGTGGAATTTTAGCTGCATCAAATAATACTCACTAAGAGTGAAAGTCAAGGATCACACAGACACACTGTTAACAGAATTTTCTTTGTCTGAATTGAATATATTCTATAGAATAGGCTCTACCTCCCTGGTGCCAGAAGTTTTAAAACCGAGAGCCCCGTTTACAAGGTTGAGCACATATTTATAGTAAGATACTGAAAAACATATCATATCATATTACTACTGAACAGATGGAAAGAACAGAAATCTTTCACTAGAACAAAAAGAACAGGATTTTGCATTTAACAATTATAAGTTAATAAACTATAATTAAAATAAAAATAAAAAATCTTCCACTACAGTTACACTTAACCAGAAAAACAAACAAAAATAGAAAAAGAAAACAAAAGATAGTAACTTACTTAATTATTAACATTATCATATCAAGAAAAAAAAACTAACACAACATAAAAAGAAACTAAAAACATACACATACCCTATAAGGTAAGATAACCGCATATAAATAACTAAACACAATACCACAAAGTAACACCCTGCCCTCCTAGTATGGTGAGAAGACCATCTGTTATAGAGTACCTTAAATTGATGTATTCTTTGACATTGTTAGACATTAATATATAAACAGGCCTATGCATATTAATTTGTATCTAAACATAATAGTTTTATAACAGTTTTATAACAAACAGAAAACAGGAAAATTATGTAATATTTAATAAATGGTATTATATGGAATACATGATAGTATTGCTTTTTATATGTACTTTAGCAATTTACCAATAAAGAACAATACATATAGCCTACATACATACAAATAAAACGTAATGTGATGAAAAGCAATAAAACATTACACTAAGTTGGGCTCTGCCCACAAAATATGTCATCTCTGATTGCAAACATGGAAAAGTACTATTGAGTTTCATTTTCAACAAACCACCATCATTGCGATCAGTGTTTGCATTTCATCAGCTCATTTGCATTTTAAAGGGCACAGCCCAACACGGCACACTTCACTCAGGCCTAGAAAGTAGCAATTTTAACATGTCATAATAAATTATCTATGGGGTATTTTGAGCTCAGCATATGTACTGTGTGGACACTGGAGACTTAAAATACAGATAAGACACCACATATGCGAATCGATTTCTCTATTCATGTCTCTTACACAGAACAAAAAATGTTCAAGACCTAGAGAAACCTGAAACCATAGTGTTGAACTGTTGTGTATAGAGACACACCTGTTTTGCACACATCTCCTAAACAAATATCCAAGAAACTATTTAATTTTGAAGAAAACGAAACATAACAATATAGAGCTGTTGTATGTCTATGTACATGCATTAAAATGACGGAAGCGACTCTTTCAGTGATTCAGGATCAGTTCATCTGTTCAATCTGTCTGGATTTACTGAAGGATCCAGTGACCATTCCCTGTGGACACAGTTACTGTATGAGCTGTATTACAAACTGCTGGAATCAAGATGATCAGAAGAGAAACTACAGCTGCCCTCAGTGCAGACAGACCTTCAATACAAGACCTGATTTAAATAAAAATGTGGTGCTTGCTGAGACTTTGGAGAATCTAAAGACCACAGAGGTTTGTAGTGGATCTAAAGATGTGGGGTGTGACATTTGTACTGGAAGAAAACGCAAAGCTATCAAGTCCTGTCTGATGTGTCTTGAATCTTACTGTCAAACTCATTTTGAACAACATGAAGCTTTTCACCCCAGTAAGCGGCACAAATTACAGGTAACTGATGCCACTAGAAGACTTCAGGAGATGATCTGCTCTCAACATGACAAACTCATCGAGGTTTACTGTCGCACTGATCAGAGATGTATTTGTTTGCTTTGTGTGATGGATGAACATAAAAATCACGACATTGTATCAGCTGCAGCAGAGAGAACTGAGAAACAGGTATGAACAAATGCGGGTATAAAACTTTATTCATCTCTTTATAACTTCATCACTTTTCAACCCAACCACACCCATACGTGGCTTTAGTGTTGGGAAGTCAGAATCTTTTTGGTGAACCGGCTCTTTCGGACAGTTCGTTTGAAAGAACCTGTTCATTAAACGATTCACCAGTTCTTTAACGTCCTAAAACGTTATTCATATCTAATTCTATCATCTAAGAGGGTAAAATAAAGTAAAACATGTTTAAGTAAAGTCGTGTATGGT
This sequence comes from Paramisgurnus dabryanus, assembly GCF_030506205.2. Lineage (NCBI taxonomy): Eukaryota > Metazoa > Chordata > Actinopteri > Cypriniformes > Cobitidae > Paramisgurnus > Paramisgurnus dabryanus. The sequence goes on along the minus strand of NC_133342.1, from coordinate 9,800,875 downwards.
TGATTTAGCCTATTCTTCTAAGTAATCTATCATTATTTGGTTGCAGAGATGGGGGACTCGAGTCATATAACTTGATTCAGAAGTCAGACTTAAGTCGCAAATTTGAGACTTGAGACTTGCTTGACAAATATTAAAAAAAGACTTGACTCGGACTTGAGTTAAATGACTCGAAATAACTTGTTTTTTTACAACAACAAAAATCTTTTTTTGAACGCACGCAAAGAGCGTAATCTAACCATATGACGCAGCAGGCAAGCAGAGGGAGAGCGCACTCAAGTCGCGCATCCGCTGCTCATTAAGCTCGTGAGTATTTTTTGCCGCTTATTGGCCCTATATACACATATGCATCAAAATTCCTGCCTTTGCAAGTATCCTCATAAATATGGCCATTTAGGTCTTAAGAGAAAGTAAACCGCTAAAAGAGAAAACGCAAGTGTAACAGTAGCTGTGTCCCAATTCAAGGGCTGCGACCTTCTAAGCATGTGTCCTTAAAAGTTGAGCACCGGGCTTTCAAGGTGGCAGCCTCAGAAATTCGCAAAGAGAACTGAAATGAGACGGTTTAACCTTCGGAGGACCCATAATTGGCGTCACCTGCTGCACACGCCCACCACGCCTGTCAGCAGGACACAGCGGAGACGTTTCTGACTTAAAATAAATATGGAATTAGAAAAATATTAATTTATTTAAAAAAAATATGACTCGTTGATGTAGATTAAACTATTCAACAGTATATCAAATGAATCAACCTTAGAAATATGCGCAGCATAAACAGAATAATATTAACATAAAACATAACTTATAATACTAAAACAGTGACAAGAAAAATGTTTTCTGATAAATACACACTTTTATTTAATAAAGGTTTTTATTGCTTATTTTAGAATATTCAGCCATTATACAGTCGTTGCAGGCGCGCAATGAATCTTGGGATTGCCTCGGCTGTTAAGGATATTATTTCAGTTACATTTACATTTTAGGCTTTGTAGTTTTGATTGTTATTAATTTTTAGATTTTTAGTGTATTTACAACTCACCTGTATGTGGGCACCTTTTAACTCTTTCCCGCCATTGACGAGTTATCTCATCAATCTGCAATACCGCTATTATCCACCAGGTGGCGCTCTTCCGCAACTTATAAAAACCGGAAGTATTGCCCTAGTGCAAACAGCTGTATGTCCGTGTATGTTTTAAAGATCGCTCTGCATCTGATCTCTATCAAAAGTCCTTCACAAAAATGGAATTGTCTCAGCTTTTTGCTCAAAATTTTGTGTTTTTGATGAAACCTACACATATTTGAGAGGTGATAAAAACAGAACACATGATAGGATGAAACGGATTTTTTTGTTTGAAAGCAGAGGGTCTGTTCTTTTATTTCCTGTCAGAAAGTCAATGTACTAACTGGGAACTAATGTTCTTTAGATGTTCCCTAGAGGGAACGTTTTTCAGTGTTGCACACCGGTAAAGACGGCTGTCAATCTTTATATATGCTGCTGTTAAGGTTCTGTAATGTGTACATATCATACAAGTAAGTTGAAGAGAGTTGTATGACATTACATGTTATATTATATTTAGATTATGTTCATTGTAATGTTTATATTGATCGCGGTGTTCAGTATAATCGGTTAGCGGCCGCAATTTTGCCGCGATGTTTCTGCTAAGTCATTATTGTAATGCTAGCGCTACATGTTTAGTTATTTAATTATTACTATAAGCACCCATTACGTGTCTTTTTATGGTATTGTTGAGCATATTGTCTCAGGAACATTTCTGTTAAATATATTTGTGTTTATATATTTCTACTGATAATACCATTTGGTGTTATGGTTTATATTTTGTTAGGTAATATTAATCTGAGAATGGTTATTATTTGTGATTATGTTCTTTGTTTCTTTGTAGACCATTACATTACATTACATTGATATGAGCAGCATACACAGATGTTGGACCATGACTCCTGACTCCTGATTCTCTAACCGGAATCTGGTCCATATTTGAACGCCTCAATCAGCTGTTATTAAAATGTAGTGAGGTTTGCTACATTAATTTGGTCCTTCGAGCCGGCTTGAGAGCAACATCAAACCAGTATGGACCCAACAGTAAGTGACACAGAGACAATGGATAGACCTCGCCGTAAGACTAATTTGCCGTCTCACCTGGCTGATTATGAGGTTGATTACCCACCAGCAGCAGACCATCCTCCTAAAGCTTCATTGCCAGGTTCCAGTCAACCTAGAAGCAGCTCGAGGAAAACGTCTCATAGCGGTAACAGCTCTCATTCCAGGACCAGTAGGCATTCTATTACCTCCACTGGCGTTTATCTTCCACCAGAATTCTCAAGTGTCCAGACCGCTGTTTTGGAGGAGAAGATTAAACAGAGACAGTTTGATAGTCTTAAGCAGCAAGTACAGGAGGACTCACTCGCTGACATGGAATATCAGCGGCTGCAGACACAAGCTAAGGAAGCTCAGCGTGTTCAGGAGGAGGCTCTAGCAGCTAAGGAGGCTTTGTCCAAACATCTAGAGAGACAACGAAAACTGCAACAAGCAGAGACTGAATTAGAGGTAGCGAAGCTTGTATCTTCTATGCTTTCTATAGACTCTGGTTCAGCCACCCCGGTGCCTTCAAGCTCCCCAGCCAGCCCTTTACCTCCATCTCAATACAATCAGAGTAGTCCAGTCATGAGTCCATCACATAGCTCTTTGTTTAAGCAGCCCTTTCCTCAGTCATCAGTAATGACTTCAGCTATGCAGCCTTCCTCAGCTGATCAGATACTGCTGGATGATGACTCGCAGCCGTCACCAAGACCACCGGAGCAGACATTACCTACCACTGAATCCGTGAGTGTTTCCTTTCCTCCAGTGCTTCACTTACCACAATCAGTGTCAGTCTCTACAGTATCTCAGACTCCCAACATAACTGCGCCATTACGCTCTGTGATGTCATCATCGTATGTGGTACCTCAACCTCTCTCAGTAGCCACCGTTATGTCCACTACTGCACACTCCTTGAGTATGAGCATGCCATCTGTGCCACAGCAGTCTACCACTGCCGCTCTGCCGATGTCTACACGTCCATATGTGATACCGCAGACATTTCCCCCTCCAGTGACTACATATGCCCGTCAGCTGCAACCTCCATTTACCAGCCAGCAGGCATCAGCCAGGCCACCTAATTCTAGCTTTACTCAGCCACCCTCATTGCCGCATCTTCCCTATGCACATTCTGCATACCCTGATACAGATTTACTGTTTGCTTCTGCTTATGGCATTCCACAACCTAAGCTACCAGTGTTTGAAAGTGGTAATGAGAGTGACTTTGCCTTGTTAAAATTAGGACTGGACAATTTGTTAAGTAGTCACAGCTATCTTAGTGAGCAGTACAAATACCATGTCTTGTTAAGCCATTTGAAACTTCCTAGTGATCAGCAGCTGGCTAAAACCTACTTGTATCATTCACATCCATACTCTGCTGCATTCTCCAGACAGGCACAGACAAAACCTATACACTTCCAGATCTGGCTGTTTGGCTCAAGATTAAATCCCAAGCGAAGCGAATTTCCAGCCGAGCTGCAGCACTGTTCCATTGTGACTCACCCAAGTCCTATGCTAAATCCACGACGTTTGCTCGTCCAAAAGAGAGATTTACACCTGTTCTCTTGACCAGTGAGAGAGGCACGAAGGGTCCTGATGCTGCAACACAGAAGTCTAGCTCAAAGTCAAAGCCTAGGCCATATTGTCCTCATTGTGATAGTAGGGACCATTACCTAAATGCCTGTGAACAGTTTAAGAAACTGACTACAGCTCAAGTTATCGCTTGGATTAAAGAGGGAAAGCGCTGCTGGAGGTGTGGACGGAATCATGCAGTGGAGGTCTGCAACCTCAAGCGTCCATGTGGTGTTTGTAAAGGGTTACATCTCACCGTTCTGCACGATTCTGTCAATGATACTTCCAGGGCCATACTCATGGTCAGTCTGCCACCTACCAGAATATACTTTGACCGTCCTAACCGTTCACCCAAGGTTATGTTGAAAGTAGTCAAAGTCCTTCTTCACAATGGTCGACGAACTATGGAAACCCACGCAGTTCTTGATGACGGGTCTGAGAGAACGATAGTGCTTCAGCCAGTAATGGAGCAGTTAACTGGTACTCCAGAATTGCTCCCATTGCAGACAATTCACCAGTGTCACACAGACTTTAATGGGTCATCTGTGTCTTTTGAGGTGTCATCAGTATTCAAGCCAATGAAGAAGTTTGCTATACATAATGCATTCACTGCCACCGGTTTGTGTCTAGCAGAGCACAGCTACCCAGTGGCTGCTCTCCAGAAGGCTTATCGACACCTAAAGGACCTTCCACTGCCTCCTATGGACAGAGTGAAACCGCTGCTTCTTATTGGGTCTGACATGCCGCATCTCCTGACACCAGTTCAGCCCATTTGTAAAGGCCCCATAGGAGGACCCATTGCTGTTCATAAACCGTTAGGATGGTCTCTCCCGATGAGTCCCATGCAGCCCTCACGTGGAAGTCAGCAGTGTCTTCACATTACGACAGTTCCAAATCGTGACGATCTGATCCAGCATGTGGAAAGACTCTGGCAAGTTGACACTCTTCCATACAATACCAAGATGGTTACAAGGTCCAAACAGGACAAAGAGGCTTACACTTTACTGCAGAATGCTACCATCAGGGTGACAGTGGATGGTATGCAACGTTATGCTACACCACTGCCGAGACGAACCCCCCTAAACTTACTCCATGCAGATAAAACAGCTGTTCTTCCTAGTTTACGCCGTATTGAACGCAGACTGGCACGGGATCCTGAGAAGGCTAAAGTTTACTGCAATGAGATCACTAAGTTGGAGTCAGCCGGGTATGTGTCTAAGATAACTGCAGAGGAAGCAGACCAAAGTGCAGAGTCTTGGTTCATTCCGCACCACATGGTGCAACACAATGGTAAAGACAGAATTGTCTTCAACTGCACCTTCCTACATCAGGGACAGTCCTTAAATGAACAGCTGCTACCAGGACCAACTTTGGGACCATCCTTACTAGGTGTCCTCCTGAGATTTCGCCAACACACCGTTGCTATTAGTGGGGACATCAAAGGTATGTTCCACCAAGTCCGTTTGCTGCCTGGGGACAAATCCGTATTGCGTTTCCTTTGGAGAGACATGTGCAGGGAGGCAGAACCTGATATATATGAGTGGCAGGTTCTTCCGTTCGGCACCACCTGCAGCCCCTGTTGCGCAATTCATGCCCTTCAACATCACGTCCAAGCACATAAAGATGCTATGGCCAACTCAGTGGATATTGTGGAGCATTCTACGTGGATAACTGCCGTCACAGTGTACCATCGACAAGTGAAGCTAAAGAGATAGTGGATGGGTTACGCCAACTACTTTCCAAAGGGGGATTTGAGATTAGACAGTGGGCGTGCAATGTGCCAACGGTAACCCAACACCTACCTCCAGAAGCCAGGTCAGCGAATAGCGAACGTTGGTTAGCCCAAAGCAGTACTGACCTTCAGGAACTCACTCTTGGTCTGCGGTGGAATTGCATAAGTGACACCTTGGGGTACAATTTACGTTCTGTGGAAACTGTTGAGCCTACCATGAGGAACATATATAAAACTTTGGCGAGTCAGTATGACCCTTTGGGGTTCATTACCCCGTTCACTACAAGGGCCAAGGTTATTATCCAAGACCTCTGGAAGCACAACCTCGGTTGGGACGACCCCATAGAACCATTACCTTTGAGAGAGAAGTGGCTTACCTGGGTAGGAGAACTCCCAACTCTTGCAAAGCTTCAGTTCCCTCGAGCATACACCCCAGTCTCAGCTGACCACCCTTCTGTCACCCGAGAGCTTCATGTCTTTAGTGATGCGTCGGAAAGGGCATACGGTTCGGTGGCATACTTACGCACCACAGACCATCAAGGACAAGTTATTCTTACCTTCGTCTTGGTCAGGTCTAGAGTGGCACCTCGACAATGCCTGTCTATGCCTCGTTTGGAGCTGTGTGCTGCACTTACCGGTGCACAGTTGGCGAAGGTGCTCCAAACAGAGTTGACCCTACCCATCCATAAGGTCACTTTCTGGTCTGACTCTACCACTGTGTTGTACTGGTTGACATCTGAATCTTGCCACTACAAAGTGTTTGTAGGAACGCACGTGGCAGAGATCCAGACTCTAACAGAGATGGCTGAATGGAGGTACGTGGATTCGCGTAACAACCCTGCTGACCACATTACATGGGGTCTTACACTTACTAACTTAGCAGGCCCGCATCAGTGGAGCTCCGGTCCAGCCTTCCTTGTTCAGCCGCCTGACCAATGGCCATCAATGCCCAAATGTGAATGTGAACTTGACAGCAGTGAACTAAAGAAATCTGTCTTTGTGGGATCTGTTTCAGCACCTAATAGTTCGCTTCCTTCAGATCCAAGCCAATTCCACACATGGCAAGAGCTCGTTAAGGCCACAGTCAGATCCCTGCATGGGGCGGCTAGCACCAACACTGACTCTTCTATGGAGGCTTCCGAATATATTAAAGCGGAAAAGCTGCTTCTGTCACAAGCTCAAATAGACTCCTTTCCTATTGAGGTTAGAGCTTTAAAGGCTGGACATCCTATTCCACATAACAGTCGCTTAGGCTCACTTGCCCCTGAATATGATGATGCCACTGGTCTTGTTAGAGTCGGTGGACGGCTACGACGTGCTAGTGAACTTGATTTAGAGGCCATACACCCAATTGTGTTAGACCCTAGCCATCATATCACTAAGTTGCTGATAAAGGAGACAGATCAACGACTCCTTCACCCTGGCTCAGAAAGGGTTCTAGCAGAACTGCGCCGACAGTATTGGGTACTTCGAGGCCGAGAAGCAGTTCGTAAACACCAGCATACTTGTCGAGACTGTCAGTTGTGGCGGGCCAAGCCTCAAACCCCACGTTTGGCGGATCTACCCCCCTGCAGGTTAAATCTGTACAAGCCACCTTTTTATTCTACTGGTGTAGACTGCTTTGGTCCATTCGCAGTCAAAATTGGACGCCGCCAAGAGAAAAGGTGGGGGATTATCTACAAATGTCTAACGACACGGTGTGTGCATCTGGATCTATTGGAGCATATGAAAAGTGATGCTTTTCTGCTCTCTCTGCGGCGTTTCATAGCCCGCCGTGGCAAGCCTATGGAACTGTTGTGCGACAATGGCACCAACTTCGATGGAGGTGATCGGGAGTTAAGGGAGTCCTTTTAGTCTATGTCTGCAACACTACAGGAACAGCTAGCGGAGCAGAAAATCAGATTTCGCCATAACCCACCGATTGCTCCTCACTTTGGGGGTACCTGGGAGCGCGAGATAAAATCAGTTAAAGCAGCACTACGTGTGATCCTCCGAGAGCAGTCCGTGCCTGATCCAGTACTTCAGACTCTACTGATAGAAGTTGAAGGCATCTTGAACTCCAAGCCACTCGGTTACGTATCCTCGAATATTGCGGATGTAGACCCTGTGACTCCAAACTTACTACTTATGGGTCGTCGAGATGCGTCTCTACCTCAGGTTTTGTATGACCCTAACAACCTGCTTGGAAGACGGAGATGGCGTCATAGCCAGGTGCTGGCTGATTGTTTCTGGGCTGCCTTTATTCGTCAATACCTCCCAGGTATGCAGGGACGTCCCAAGTGGAAGACAGATGGCATAGAACTGAAAGTAGGGCAAGTCGTACTTGTTGTCGACCCACAACTTCCACGTTCACTCTGGCCTGTAGGAACAGTTACAGAGACCTTACCTGGAGCTGATGGTAGAATCCATATTGCCAGGGTCAATGTTAAGGACAAAGTTTATACTCGCCCAGTTGTGCGATTAATCCCACTGCCTCACCTTGAGGACAATGACATGAGCTCCACCAACAGACTTTCTTAGAGTGTTCAATTATCTTGACAGATAATTGGGGGCGGCTGTGTCAGAAAGTCAATGTACTAACTGGGAACTACTGTTCTTTAGATGTTTCCTAGAGGGAACGTTTTTCAGTGTTGCACACCGGTAAAGATGGCTGTCAATCTTTATATATGCTGCTGTTAAGGTTCTGTAATGTGTACATATCATACAAGTAAGTTGAAGAGAGTTGTATGACATTACATGTTAAATTATATTTAGATTATGTTCATTGTAATGTTTATATTGATCGCGGTGTTCAGTATAATCGGTTATTAGCGGCCGCAATTTTGCCGCGATGTTTCTGCTAAGTCATTATTGTAATGCTAGCGCTACATGTTTAGTTATTTAATTATTACTATAAGCACCCATTACGTGTCCTTTTATGGTATTGTTGAGCATATTGTCTCAGGAACATTTCTGTTAAATATATTTGTGTTTATATATTTCTACTGATAATATCATTTGGTGTTATGGTTTATATTTTGTTAGGTAATATTAATCTGAGAATGGTTATTATTTGTGATTATGTTCTTTGTTTCTTTGTAGACCATTACATTACATTACATTGATATGAGCAGCATACACAGATGTTGGACCATCAATAAATGTCTCATTCTAAAGACTTTCCTCCTCTCCTGATTCTCTAACCGGAATCTGGTCCATATTTGGCCGCCTCAATCAGCTGTTTTTAAAATGTAGTGAGGTTTGCTACATGTCCTATATTGTATGTTTATATATTTAAAAAACCATGGTGCCTACATTGGGGGACCACTAGCATGAAGTGAATGTGTGTGTGTGGGGGGGGGGGGGGTGCCAGAAATGCAGAAACAAGCCGTAACTTTATTTTATTTGTAACTCTTTGATAGATACATTTATAATTTCTATTACATTACTACTAAGAAGTTTTAAGTGCGTGGGCCCTTCTACTAATCCGGTATATCCGTTTAGAGTCTTCATAGCTTCATCCAAAGCTGCGTGTTCAGATCCTCCATCCACCCTCAGTCCTCTTAACAAAAAACAGAACAAAAAAAAACTATTATACTCGCTTATGCAAATTGATACTTGTCAAGATCTGTAACAGTAATGACTTGATATTTCTACCCTTTCACTTTTGTTTTACTGAGATTTCTAATCCCGTGCGAATTGACCATCAATATTACAGATGTCCTGTGGTAAAATTACATTACTCCATCTACCCCCGTAAAACGAATACCATCCGAAAAGGGCTTTAGTGGCACCCCCTGAGCATGGGTCATTAACTCACACTTTAATGCTTTTTTCGGCCTAATTATACGAACTAAGTGGCTGCTTAGAGCCACTATGGCCACATAGGTGCGTGCAAGAGTACATGAAATGACAGCTTGACTGTAAATCAAATGTAGTATTTAAGATTACTCGCTCAAACCCTACCTAAGTAGTTTTGTTAATCTGTTATTTATCTGTTTAACAGAGATTACTGGAGGAGAAGCAGAGGAAACTCCATCAGAGAATCCAGGAGAAAGAGAAAAAGCTTCAGGATCTAAGAGAGGCTGTAAAGATTCATGCAGTGAGTTTTGATGAATAGAGAAACATAAATACTGGAAGTGTTTGAGATTGAGTTTCAGTCTGATTTTAATGTTTGTTAACAGATCTCTGCACAGACAGCAGTGGACGACACTGAGAGGATCTTTACTCAACTGATCCGATCCATTGAGAGAAGACGATCTGAGGTGATACAACTGATCAGAGATCAGGAAAAGACTGCAGTGAGTGAAGCTGAAGATCTCTTGAAGAAACTGAAGCAGGAGATTGATGATCTGAGGAGGAGAAATGATGAGATGGAGAAACTTTCACAAACAAAAGATCACATCAGTTTCCTTCAGGTAACTCAACACAGTACACTACAACATACATTACAAGAAATACATCTTGACTTTAATCAGATAGGATTGAGTTTTATTCATGTCTAAATCAACACAAATCTGATTGTTGTGTATTGTAGGTTTGATGTTTTTGTCATTGTGTTGTGTTCATGTAGAGTTTTCAGTCTCTCTCTTCATCTCCTGGATCTTCAGACAACATCACTGTCACTTCTCGTCTCTCTTTTGATGATGTGATGAAATCTGTCACTAAACTGAAAGAAAAGATGGAGGATTTCTGTAAAGAAGAGATTGAAAATATATCTGAGAAAGGTAAAGAAACATCTGGAACTAAGACTGTGATTTACTCTCAGAAATGAGTCTTACAGTAACATCAAATATAACAGAAGAAATACAGAGCAGATTAAAATGATGATGATTTTATATGAGATATAATCTGATGATGTCACTTTTTATTTTCTTTAGCTTCATACATTGAAATTATTCCCAATGAACCCAAGATCAGAGAGGAGTTCCTACAGTGTAAGACACATTATTATTTTCTTATTCATTACATTGAGATCATATAATACACTATAACACTTTATCTGATAATATTCACTTCAAATAGAATCTTCAAAGGAAAAGTGTATGTGCCACCATATTGTCCACCATTATTGTAGTTCTTTATGTAAGGGCCGCATCAGGAAACATCATTAACATGAACAGTGTGTGGTCAGACTCAGCATCAATCTTTGGGTAGATGGTCTGTGTTCAAGTACATTACATTACATTACATTACATTTATCAAACACTTTCATCCAAAGCGACTCATAAAAGTGATAAACACAACAAACACAGATCCAGATGAATGTCAGGACTCTCATTGGTCAGTGTAATGTTCACCGTCCTGACTTCATCTCACTTCACACGTACATCAATAAACCTTCATGATGACCCTGATGATGCTTCACTGCTTGTTCTTGTTTGCATCACTTTTGTCCGCTTCAAACCACATGCATACCTGAAACACCACACAAGTTTTGATGTTTTGTGATCCAGTCGTCTATCATCACTATTTTCCTCTCAGAGTCGTTCAGATCTTTTCTTCTTCTAACAGATGAAACTGAAGAAGTGACTGTTGACTTGTTGTCTAATATATCTGACTGTAATAATATAATCAATGTTATTCACTTCATCTCTTTAAATGATCAGTGTATAGATACTAACCTGACCTTTATACTCAAATTAACAAATGAATCATCATAGAAACATGCAAACAAATATTATAAACTAATGTACATTAAAATATGATGTTTTTATCTTCCTCAGATTTCAGGCTCTTCTCTCTGAGTCCAAACACAGTACACAGACGTATACGTCTGTCTGAGGAGAACAGAACGGCTACTTACACTGACACATATCAGCTGTATCCTGATCATCCAGACAGATTTGATGGTTATTGTTTTCAGGTGTTGTGTAGTGAGAGTGTAAGTGGACGCTGTTATTGGGAGATTGAGTGGAGTGGTTGGGTGTTTATATCAGTGTCATATAAGAGTATCAGGAGGAAGGCATGGGATGATGAGGGTTTATTTGGATATAATGATCAGTCCTGGAGTTTGCGCTGCTGTGACTCCAGTTGTTCATTCTTTCACAATAAGATTAAAACTAAACTCCCTGTAGTGTTCAGTTCTTCTAGAATAGGAGTTTATGCGGATCACAGTTCAGGATCTCTGTCCTTCTACAGCGTCTCTGACACAATGACCCTCATCCACAGAGTCAACGCCACATTCACTAAACCTCTCTATCCTGGGTTTAGGTTAGATAAGAGATCAACAGTGAAACTGTGTCATCTAACATTATAAATGATAAATGTTTAGTAGTATATGTATATATATATACACAAGTGTCTTCTAAACCCGTTTATGTAATTTGACAAATCAAAAGACAAAATATAAATTATCATTCATAGCCTATACATTATATATTTTATTCTTATAACTTTGAGATTTTACATTGGCCATCAACTTTTAGTTTGAAGTTAAAACTTAATTAAATTCAAGCTTAGACTCATGAGATGATTTCTTAAATTCATTTAATAATGATGATTTTCTGTAATGTTTATATCTGCATGAGAATCTGATAAATACAATCACTGTTCATGAGGAGTACAAATACTGCATATAAGCAATATGGCTGGAGTAGGAGAAGGCAATCACAGCTGTGATGATATAGAGCTATATCACACGACTCCGAGAGCTTTGTTGCTTTTATACAACAGTTCAACAGCTCACGTTTGAAAAAAGAAAACTAGAAAAAAAAACATAGGGATTTTAAAAGCATCTTTGTTGGGGAACTACTTTCTTCCGCCACGGATTTGAAGGCTAGAATTACAACACTTTCGGCTGTTTGTTTTGAATGTCATAACTAGGGATGCACCGAATCCAGGATTCGGATTCGGCCAAATACTGGGCTTTTTGAGGGGGTTCGGGTTCGGACGAATCTTAGATTTTTTTTCCACCGAACCGAACCCTAAGCTTGCGCTACGCTGGTTGACGTCACGCGGCCGTTGATTACACACATCAGGTGCTGACGTGGAGATAAGTGTTGTTTTTTCCGGTGAGCCTTAGGGGCGTTTCACATTTCGTGGATGCACCTGGAAAAACTAACGCATCGCACCGCATCGCTTTCATTGTGCTTTGAAGTCGGGCTATCAAAATGCATCCCCGCCCTGCCCGTCGGGCTATCTTGACTTATAGGGAGGAAAAAATATATTTAAATGCTTATGTATCCTCTCACAGATTTGGATGGGTAATTGTGGTGCATGAAATTCAGGCATTGGGTATTTAAATTGCATTTGAGCGCGCGCTCGAGTTTTACTTTCACTTTCGCGTTCGGGCGAAGCCGCAGTACAGGAAGCAATCCGTACTGATTTGTCATGGATTTTTGTGAAAATCCTCCAACTTCGTCCTGTCAGTCATTACTATCCTCACGTAAGACAATTAAATCTCTCGCAGCAAGCTTTAATGTGATATAGATTGTACGGGCAGTGAAGAGAGTGACTCTGCAGAGTGAAAAATAAATGTGCTTAAGTGTACTTATTACATAAATAATACACTTTAAGTATATACACTTAAGTTTGAATTAAATGCAATCTTTTCGGCGCACTGCATGCACGTGTAATTAATTTCAAATATATCATATATTAAGTTGAAATAAAATGTAATAAGTTGCCATTAAGAGTGATTTTTTGGGAACAACTTAATTGGTACTTTATTACAACTTTATATCTACTTTCATACTTGCTTCTAGTGTTTTTACAATATACTTAAAGTGCACTACACAATATAATGACATGAAATTAATGTGATTTAAAATGCAATTTAATGTCTGTTAACAATACTCTTAAGTGTGAATTGAATGCAATGGTTTCAGTGCACTGAATGCACATTAAATGCAATTAATTTCAAATACATCATATATTAAGTTGAAATAAAATGTAATAAGTTGCCATTAAGAGTGATGTTTTGGAACAACTTAATTGGTACTTTATTACAACTTTATATCTACTTTCATACTTGCTTCTAGTGTTTTTAAAATATACTTAAAGTGCACTGTTCAAACTACTGTCAAGCAATTAATGTGAAATAAAAAATAAGTTAATGTATATTAACAGTAAATTTAAATATTAATTAAATTATTAATTAAATGTACTGTTTCAAATACAACTTTGCCAAATAAATTCAAATATATAAAATTAAATTCAATCAGTTGAACTGTGATTTCAGTGCAGTGAAGTGATTTCAATGCATCTTTCTACAATATGTACTTTAACTACTTCTATTGTATGTGAAATATGGTTATGGTACTTCTCAAAATACTGAAAAACAAATCTAGTTAATTAAATATGTATTCATTCCAGTTTAATGCATTGCAAACAAACAAAAACCACAAAGCTAACACTGACAATAAAACAGTTTGGTAGTCAAATTATGAATCAGATTTTTTTTTTGCAAAAGTACATTTTATAAATTAATTATGAGTTGTATATATCCAAACAAAAACAACTAATTTTAATATTGTTAAATTGGAATCAAACAAGTATCAATATTGAATAATTACATCCCTTAGAAGAAACTAAACTCAAAGTTCTTATTTTTTAACAGACAACTAAAAAAGAACTGCATGAACTTTAAATTAACAAATCCTTTGGTATGTCACATCAGTCTAATGATCATTTATTAAATGTGTTTAGAAATATTGCCATGAAAGTGTACTTTCTTTATGTAGCGGGTATTAACTCACTTACTTATGGATCAGGCATAATAATAAGATCAGAAGGGTGCACGGTACGAAGGAGGAGGTAGCAGTGATAGTGAGCAACAAGCAGAGACAAAAGGTAAGTTGATTAATGATTTTACTTTGAGTATTGAGAAACCTTTCTTTTTCTTTCCTCAATCACAAAAAATAGTAAACAACAATGAAAATACAATTAACTATATATGTGACCCGTCAGGGAAACCAGGGACACAAGTCGGCAGCACAAGTTTTCGAGAAAATGAGAATCAAAGTTTTTTTTTCAAAATTGGTGATTTTCGTTTTATTGCAGAATCTGTTAGTTGAGATCACGAAGAAGCCTCTCCATGTTTGAGATAGCAGTTTATGTATATTTAAAAGCGTACATTTTGCGGTTGAAATAGGCTTGTTTTTCCAGAGATTCTAGCGTGCAGCGGGGGGCGTCATTTTCTGTGTGTATATTTACATACTGGATAAGCTTGTGTTTTCGCCTCCGCCCCCACAGGGAACAGCGTGACTACCAGGGGGGCAGGGTTTCATATTTTATTGAAGCAGCCCTGGGCACCGCCATTAGCTAGCGGACCCCCACCTGCTCTTAGCATTCCATTGACTCCCATTCATTTTGGCGTCACTTTGACAGTGAATAACTTTACATCTGAGGCGTTTAAAGACTCAATTTGTGCATCAATTATTTCTAAAGAAACACGAAAATGTATAAAAAGGCTCCATTACCTTGTATCTTACGTTATGGCCCAGTAGAAGCAGTTTTAGTAAAACTATGCTAGCGATTGCGTCATAACCACGCGACTCTCTGTCGCACAGTAGAGAAATTACCGTATGAACAGGAGGAGAAGCGCATGTAGAATATGGCGTACTGGCGTTAAACTTTAAAATAAATAAATACTATGCAAAATGACAAAGTAATTAATCAGAATACTAAATATACTTAATACAAAATGTACTCCTGTTCACGCTCGCCGTTTCTGCAAGATTCGGTGGGTGATTCAGATTTCTCTTGGGACAGCTATTAGACTCACAATTGTCAGACAGGTTGCTCACGTCACCAAGCTCAGTTTGAGTCTGCGCAGTACGCTCGACCCCCCGGAAGTGTGAGCTCCTAATTGGCTTCACTTGTCTCCGTTGAATCCTGTGTCCATTTCTTTTACTGTCTATGGTGACTACTGACTAAGGATAGTTCGCCCAAAACTGAAAATAATGTCATTAATGACTTACCCGTATGTCGTTCTAAACTCGGAAGACCTCCGTTCATCTTCGGAACACAGTTTAAGATGTTTTAACTTTAGATTTAGTCCGAGAGCTTTGTGTGTCCTCCACTGAAAATCTATGTACGGTTTCCATGTCCAGAAAGGTAATAAAAACATCATCAAAGTAGTCCATGTGACATCAGTGGGTCAGTGAGATTGTGGTGAAGCATCGAAAATACAGTTTGGTCCAAAAATAGCAAGAATTACGACTTTATTCAGCATTGTCTTCTCTTCCGGTTCGAGCGTGAAGTCACGTGACTTGTAGTGACGCGGCTGCCCTGTTCCTCAGACATGTTTGCTTAGTTTTATTTATTTTTTCAAACTTATAGCGTGCGTCTCCCCAGACTGTAAATGAAGCTCGGGCGCACAAAACAAAAGAAAGATAAAAGAAGCTGGGGCGGAACAAATAACAGCCACCTCGTACATCAGCCGCATCACTGACTTTATGGGGTGCCGCAGTCGGATGACGTCAAAGTACCGCGAGAGCTCTTCAGGAAATCTTACGGAGTAGTTTAATTTCGACTCGCTCTCGCGGTACTTTGATGTCTTGCAGCGCAGCATGAAGTCAAACTTATAAGTTACACAGAGACCATATTTTAAATACAACATTTGAAGGCGGGTTCATGTGTTTAACGGAACGTAAATTACCGGTGTGTAATCTCATATACCCTTACATGTTACGATAATAATAATAATAATAATAATACCTTACATTTATATAGCGCTTTTCTCAGTACTCAAAGCACTTTACATATGAACGGGGGAATCTCCTCAACCACCACCAATGTGCAGCATCCACCTGGATGATGCGACGGCAGCCATATTGCGCCAGAACGCTCACCACACACCAGCTTATTAGTGGAGAGGAGACAGAGTAATATAGCCAATTAGTATGAGGGATGATTAGTAGGACAATGGGCAAGTTTGGCCAGGATGCCGGGGCACACCCCTACTCTTTTTCGAAGGACATCCTGGGATTTTTAATGACCACAGAGAGTCAGGACCTCGGTTTAACGTCTCATCCGAAGGACGGTGCTTTTTGACAGTATAGTGTCCCCGTCACTATACTGGGGTGTTAGGACCCACACAGACCACAGGGTGAGCACCCCCTGCTGGTCTCACTAACACCACTACCAGCAGCAACCTGGTTTTTCCCAAGTGGTCTCCCATCCAAGTACTGACCAGGCTCAGCCCTGCTTAGCTTCAGTGGGCAAGCTGTCTTGGGCTACAGGGTGATATGGCTGCTTTACGATGAAAATAGTCCTCAAATTGTATATTTTATTGTATAGGGAATGTTAATGTACGTCACCGCAATGTTGCATTATGGGACGTGGGCGCCATGTTTAGAGGCACCGCCGACCGCTATACCATTTAATTGTATGTGAGTTAAGCTAAAACTAGGTAAAATTTAAGAAGAACGGAAGAAATCGAGAAGTTGAAAGAAAAAGAGAAGGGACCCTATCGGGAGAAACTAAATGCTTCTGCCAAAAAACTTTATTTGGACAAATAAACAACATAGATCCATATGATTTAGCAGCCCAAGACTGGATTACGGATCCAGACCAGCTATTTACTGACAACGTGTTAATACCTACGTATCTAAATGATTCTCTAAAAAATGTATCCGTTGTATTCTGTGCGATGAATCAACACATGTTCATAAGATGGCACTTATGTTTTTGGCCAAGTTATTAAAACAAACAAAATGCTAAATATTTAGCTAACGTTATGTTATTTAAAGAGTCACAAGCAGTGGGTTTGAATTGCATTTAATAAAAAATATTTGTTACAATTGTCAAAATTGTCTAAATATTTATTTTTATAACTCATGTGGTTAGGGTGATCAGAAATGAATGAATCAATCAATAACTTACATTTACAAGTTAGTTTGACAGTGTTAGCATAAAAACAAGACAATTTAAGTGGTTCTGCTTTTATTAATCACAAATTACTGAATGACTGAAAATGCAGCGAACACATTTTGAAAAGTAAACGTTTTTATCCTGATTGCAGCAGGTAAACCACGCGATCCGGCGTCTTTTCGTCAGCTCCTGCACCGGCTTCCCTTGTTTGTTCCACGAATAAAAGCTGAAAAAACGTATTCCGTTGTTCAGTTTCCTCCCTGAACAATCGCGTGACCTGCTTGATCGAGCAGTACTGACCAAACATATCGAAGTTTATTAAAATCTCAACAGAAAATACAAAAACAACCTCCAACACATGAACTCCAATACAGCAGGATAGGACGCGATCCTGCAAATATGGCGGATTATCATAATGCAATACCGCGTGACGTCAACTCCACATTCCAAATTACCAGAAGTTCATGCGAAATCTGATGTAAACAATAGACTATATATCTATATTTCACGGATTATACGCATTTGTGGACAGGGACGTGCACAGGGGGGTTGCTCAGGTTGCCCGGGCAACTGCCCATATGCCCTTCTCGACTCAAGTTGCCCTTCCGAGGTGGAAAAAAAATAATTGTACTTTTACTTCGTTTACACTATGCAGCGTTCCTTTGTTACTGTATTTTAATTCATTACGAAATTTGTATTTTATTTTTAAATTGCTATCTTGTGTTTCTGGCGCATTCGCGAATTAATGACTCGTTTGAATCGATTCCTTACAAAGTGTTGCAAATAAATGAGTCTTTTGATTCGATTCTTTACAAAGCGAATGGGCCAAAGGTTTTAAATTGGTTCGCGAATCAGTTTGAATGAATCGTTCAGATCGCTGCAAAAACGGAATCGTCTGAAGCTGTTTTACTCGTAACCTATGTAGAAACACGCAGAATATAACCAGTGTTGGGTGACGTGGAAATGAATTTACCAATCTTTTAACTAAAAGCAAAACTTCACACATGTACCCGCCATTACATACACGCGACCTGTTCGTCATCAGACACAGTTAAACGCGTGCAACCTCCAGAAGGATTGTAGCACAGATTGAAGAAAATCCATCGATGATTGACGTCTGATTCGCTGTATACTGTACTGTATATGATGTAAGTGATTCTCACAAAACACACGTGACATGACAAGGTAAGAAAACATGAGTTTTGTCTAAAATAATTTTTATGTAAGTGTAAACTGTCAATGTCCTTAGACCAACTTAGGAAATTTCTAACTTTATAACGTTACATATGCAAAACTGTTGTCAGTTTACTTGTCTGATATTTCAGCTATAAGCTACATCAACATTGAGACTAGAGTTAATTTGTTAATTTGAAATGCTTGTCTATTCTGTGTTTGTATTCTTTTTCAGTGTTTCCCACAGATCTGAAATTAACTTGTGGTGGTAGCTGGTGAAAAGGGCGATCATTATTATCCACCGACAAAAAATGGTCTACTATACATGTAACAAAGAACTTATAATGTGTGACACAACACAATACTTTGATTTATAAAACATTCATATTAATTTCACATTATAGTTCATTAATCTAACCACCCCAAACTTTTTTTGCCATAAACAAAGCTGACACTGTTTGTCAAAGCACCACGAAAACACTTTATGTTTTTGCACTGATATATGAAGCAATTTGATGACCCCTTTTATCAAACTCAATTATATACAATACTATGTATACTATAGCCTATATAGACAGTGCAGGTCTATAGATTATAAATGTGACTGATGTTATAATGTTAATAACTTCTATAAGATAGGCACTTTTACTGCTTCTGCTTTCTATTTCTCTTTTGCCGATTAAAAAAAGCTTAATCCACTAATTATTTCAGATTTAAAAGTCTACTTGCTGTCCCGATGACAGACTTTACATTACAGCTTTGCGTTTTTTATATCCTGAGTCAGCTAGAGCTTTGGTCATTCAGTATTAGCACTGCTTTTTACTACAATCTCTGTGCAAACTGTTTAGATTTTAGTAAAGATATTGTCTATTAATAGTAAGATTAAAAAATGGGATAAAGAAAATGAAGCGGCGCGTGGTCGTTGCTAGCCAGTTGCTATCGCCATAGAAACCGGAGGCACGCTAAAACAGCACTCGAGCTTTAGCGCGGTAGCGCTCACGGCCGTTCTCCGATCGATTCGGGATTTACACACAATATTAATCAGACTTGGGACCCGAAGTAATGAACTAGGACCGACCCGGACCCATCTGACCATTTAAAATATAAACCCGGAACCGTACGGGTCCCGCGTCCTCAGTGAAGAAAGACCTCTAATGGTAAAACTCTGCTCAAGTTCAGAAACATGAAAGGATACAATGTGACACTGAGGTTGCTTCGCGTCGCGCCCAATTCATTGAGAAACAGAGAGCACGTGAACGGACACTCAACCGGAGAGACACAACGTGCTTGTACGCAAAATGAAGCCAACTTAGATGCTATAAACACATATGCACATAAGCATATGCGACCATTTTGGTCGCAGTGTGTTCCCTGGCTGCTCCGTATGTGCTGCTGCAGTTGATCCAGTTTGCCGCGGTGGATGATGAGTTAATGACGCGTGCATCATCTTCAAGGTCACCCGACCCCCACCTCTCTCTCGCGCTCTCTCTCTCTCCAAAACACGGGTCATCCAGTCGAGTTCAGAAAATACGGAAATTCGTAAAGTGATTTTTTTACCTGGGCGTGTCGCAATTTACCTGGGCGCAGCGCCCAAGTAGAGCCTATGTATGGGAAACACTGTTTTTTTCTGTACTGTTTGTGTATGTTGCAGTTTTACACATACTGTAGAAGTGCCCTTCATAAGTATTCTTCTGTTTGTTGTGGAGTCAAGAAATGTCTAAACATTAAAAGATGAACATGAGTCAAAAGTACAGAATCTGTCACATTATTTTTTTATGGTCACTGAGCTGTGTCCTGATTGTTTACACATGAAAAGCATAAAATGTGTAGGATCTACGATCAGTTTGATTCACTTATGTGCATTTGTGTACAACACACATAAGTCAGCATTTAATGCTATTGTTCTTTGTTGTTAAAGCATGTATGTGTTGAAACATAAACAAAGGTTAATAAAATGTGACATTCTAAACTTCTGACATACTGATATTTATCTTACCAATTTCTGGTCTCCACAGCAAAGAGAAAAATCTTGTCTTTACAGTTCTGATACTTATGGAGGGCACTGTATTGTGTGTGTGTGTGTGTGTGTGTGGCCTGGTAATTATCACGTTGGGGGGACCAATTGTCCCCACAAAGATAGGAATACCAGTAAATTTTGACCTTGTGGGGACATTTTTGAGGTCCCCATGAGGAAACACGCTTATAAATCAAACAGAATGATGTTTCTTGAAAATCCAAGGCCGCAGAAAGTTTTCTGTGATGGTTGGGGTTAGGGAATGGGGTAGGTAAGGGGAATAGAATATACAGTTTGTATGGTATAAAATGCATTACGTCTATGGAATGTCCCCACAAAACATGGAAACCCAACATGTGTGTGTGTGTGTGTGTGTGTGTGTGTGTGTGTGTGTGTGTGTGTGTGTGTGTGTGTGTGTGTGTGTGTGTGTGTGTGTGTGTGTGTGTGTGTGTGTGTGTATGTGTGTGTGTTTGCACGTGTATATCTAGATTTATTTTTTCATGAGTAACTAGTAACTCGCTACCTGAGTATTATTTTCATTTCATACTTTTTACTTCTACTTGAGTAATTATTTATTTAGTTACTTGTACTTTTACTTGAGTAAAGTTTTTGGCTACTCCTTCCACCTCTGTTAAAATCTTCATGAATCTAGGCTGAGTTTGCCACGTTTAAGCCTAAATAATCAGACAGATAGCAGCTGTCTATCATAGCTTGCAGACAAGCAGCATTTTAGGGGGGGGTGCCCTTTATTTAGGTCAGAGCAACTGCCCCTAAAAATTCCTGTGCACGTCCCTGTTTGTGGACAAAAATCATTGGATGATTCAGACATCTGACTGACTGGATTCGACTTGTGATCCCCACAAAGGTAAAAGTCCTGTTTATTTTTGCATGTTGTTCATTCGGACTTCTGTAATAAAATACTACATATGATGCTAGAAAATCTGTATCTCAAAACGGCTTTACAGGGAGTATGGCTTAGCTAAATGAGATGTAAATGAGCCCTATTGTCTCTCCAGCCAGGGAAAAGGGAAAGTGTTAACTTTTTTCTTTCTCAAATTTCTCAGCATTCTCTTTCTTGAATGTGTTACATTCAAATGGCCACAACTTCTCCAAATCATATCAGATTTCCATGTGTTACACATCGTTAGAAAGCTTAGAAACTGCACTTTCAGAATCTATGAATAACTCAAAATGCCCCAGATCCGACTTGTGTCCCTACTTTCCGTGACTGGTCACCAGAGGCGTCATGCCCATTCAAACTGAGGGGGCACATGCCCCCTTGGTTTTTTGAGCCAAATGGATTTTGCATGCAACCTGAAAATCAAACAAGCGTCCATCAAACGGTAACTTGTCTTTTAATCTGTTTAATATGCACAACATTATTAACTCTGTGCTGCATCCTTATCACTTTTCAGAGATTTTTGCCGTTATGATAGTGTTTTGAACATGTTACATTACTTTCTGGCGGCAGGCGCTGCAGCCAGAGCAGCCGCAGACGTCATCAGCGTGAGCGCGCTCACAAGCTTTCATGTTGCTGCTGCATTTGGCTATCTGAGAAATTTAAACCGTGCATTTTCAAACCCCAGTACAGTAATGTGCAGTTAACCTCCTCTGTGTAGAAAATGTATGGTTTAAAATGTGACCGTCTCGACGTTATATTAGTAGAAATTTCTAGATTCATCTTCTTGGCACAACGCCAAAGTTCGCCAGAGTTCACGTGGGCGCGGGATCACACATGCTCACATATGAGGTAAAATTTAATGCAAAAATTCGTTCCTCCAATCATTTTATCTAAACATATTTTTTAAATCATTATTGAACATTAAAATCAATCACGTTGCTATAGCTTATGTCATTTTCGTGGTTTATATACTTTATGGATTTAAAATGACATTAATTTCATAATGCAGTTGTTGTGCAAAATGCATTAATGACACAATTAAACAAGTCATTAAACAAAACTTAAATAAATAAAACATGTCGTTTCTGTTTTAAATATGATACCAATATCATGTCATTATTCCGATTGAATAGTATTTGATGTGAAAGTGAGTCAACACTTTTATTTTGGAGTTTTTTGCATGAAGGCAGGGTCGCTCATGGAAAAAAGCCATGAAAAAGACTGAAAGCTCTATAATATAATTTGTTTGATGTATGTGTATGCACAAATTTCTGTGAACTGTGCACACTCTGCCCCCTTAAAAAAAATGGTGCATGACGCCCCTGCTGGTCACATATACTATGGGTGCACCCAGTGGCGAAGCTACGGGTGGGCCTGGCCGGGCCTGGGCCCGCCCACTTTGAGTTGTGGCCCATCCAATCAGAAGGCCATTTTCCAGACAAATGTGTAAATAATTTAACAAAAATAAATAATAGTACTACGAATAGACGTCTTATCACACTATAATTTCATATATGTAATACAACAATAAATATAATTAAAATATAAAATATAAGTGCAAGTTTGCATGTTCAAGCAGTTTCGCAGTTTTCTTTTACCCTATTGGTGCACACGCTTGTCAACATGAAACGTTGAATATGATTCGTCAGTCATTGTTAGTTCCGCCTACGCGCGATTGAACTGAATTTGAAAATAGCAAGTCGCAAATCATCGCGTTTAACAGCCTTTCCACGATGACATCTGCTTATGCCTGTTTACTTTTGGAGACAGAGACTATACATCACTCATGGAAATGTTGGATTACTGAGGACATCTTTTCAAACGTCGTCAAAATGAAACGAGCACTTATTACTTTGATAAGACGTCATGCTGTGTCAAAGACTGTTCTTCACCACATATTGTACAAAAACATCATGGGGCGGTTTCCCGGACCAGGATTAGCTTAATCAAGAACTAGGCCTTAGTTTAATTAGGAAATATAATTAGTTTTAACAAACATGCCTTACTAAAAACATTACCTGTGTGCATTTTGAGGTAAAACAAAGGGCACTGATGTATTTTAAGATATGTAAGTGCAAGTTGTTTTCAGTTTGGAGAGCTCTTAAAACTGTTTAAGTCTAGGACTAGTCTAATCCCTGTCCGGGAAACCCCCCCATAACGTTACGCTCATTGATGATAAATGCTCGTCTGAGAAATGTATTTCTGCTTTTCTTTGCGCGAAGGGACATATTATGATCAAAGATATTGGACTTTGTTATTATGATCGAGACTTTGGTAAATGGTAAATGGACTGCATTTATATAGCGCTTTTTAACAGACCTATGGCCATCCAAAGCGCTGTACATGTTGCCTCACATTCACCCATTCACTCACACATTCATACACCGACGGCGGTGTCAGCCATGCAAGGCGCCATCCAGCTCGTCGGGAGCAGCTGGGGTTAGGTGTCTTGCTCAAGGACACCTCGACACTTGGTCCAGTGGAGCCGGGGATCGAACTACCAACCTTCCGGTTTGTAGACATCCTACATGAACCACTGAGCCACTGCCGCCCCCATATGTGACTTTCTCCATCTTTAACCAGAAGCCCCGTCTCAGACTAATACAATAGGACATCTAAAGGTGAGTTCAGACATTTTCGTAATGTTTATAGTGGTGTCATTACTATTTACAGTTTATAGTCAGGAGTTTTACTCCAGTCAACTATTTAAGGGGGCAGACTCTGTGTTGTGTCATAGGCTGTATGATTTACTGTTGTTGGAATAAAATGTACACTTAACAGACAACACATGCGATTTTGTATTGCGCCATGTTGTTTGATGGCCATTTTCTCATTAAATAACAATCTCTCAAACGAGTTCTTTAGTAAAATCAAATCACTAACGTTACCTGTTGAATCTGTCGTATCCTATGACGCTTTCACGTCATGCATTTTGCTGACGAGGTATGACAAATCATTGAACGGAACTATGTTCACGTAACGTAAATAACGTACAAAGTAATTACTTTACTAATCCAGTTTATATTGAGTTCTGTGTTTTCAAGTGGATTAATAATTTGGTGTGGCACTGCCCATAGACTGTATAAAACAGGCACAGCCCCCACCTGCCCATATACTGTAGACAAGCTACTGTTGGTTATTTATAAGTTGTTTTATAATTTTGGCTTA
The DNA here is from genome assembly GCF_030506205.2 of Paramisgurnus dabryanus. Taxonomy (NCBI): domain Eukaryota; kingdom Metazoa; phylum Chordata; class Actinopteri; order Cypriniformes; family Cobitidae; genus Paramisgurnus; species Paramisgurnus dabryanus. The sequence continues at coordinate 9,776,430 of NC_133342.1, read as the reverse complement.
GGTAGCGTGCACACCAACGTTTTTAAACGCGGCTGAAAACGCCTGGAGGACGGCAAATACCAGCTGTTTTTTTTAGCCTAGCGCTTTGGTTGCTGTGATACTTGAGCTGTGAGCCGGTTGGTTGTTGTGATATTTGTCCCGCCCTTCGTCCACTGTGATTAAACGGCCGTATGAGAACTTACATTGACGAGCTGAGCTTTTTCAATAAATGGACAGCTGCTGGCTGTTTGAAAAACGCCATGCTTCCATTGGGAAAAAACATACGCCCACCACGGGCGTAAAAACTTTGTTGTGCACGCCCCCAGTTTATGTACATTCTATGCTTTGCCCACCCTGTTTTATAAAGGCCCACCCACTTAAACATTTCTGGCTTCGCCACTGGGTGCACCCTCTAAATTACTTCTCATTTACAGAAATCACAGTCGCAATCAATGTACAAAGATGGTACAAATTATATATGTAACACACTGAAATCAGTATTCAAGTTCAAAGTTCTTATCAATTGGAGTATTGATCAGTCTTAAATTATCAGAATTGTGCTTCTGAAATGTTTCAGTTCAATAAAGTAAACAATCAAAATAAGGAAACAGTTTCTGAAATGTATCCTCTTACTTGTCTGAAGAAAAATATTTTAAATAGAAAATTGTCCTTTCCTCTAGATTCGTGATCCAATCAAGTCGAAATGGGAGGCTCGCCATCAATTAGGAAAATCCAGCTCAAGTTCATACGAAAGGAAAAAACCTGGACTAATCACAGACCAGAATATGCATTCAATATTGTGTATCAATAATGATTAACAATTGTACATAATACAGGAAACAAATAAAATACATACATAAGTGCCATCATCATAATAAATGACAATTTAGACAAATACCTGTCCATTCACGTGTTTCTCTCTCGATCTTTTTGTCTTTCACAAGCATGTGCAACCAAAATGGCGTCAGCGAACAGCAGTGAACACAAGGCACCGTGGTTTTACATAATCACACTGCAATGAACAATCCAACCCATATAACATAACAATATAACACCAATTTGTCTCGTATGCATTAAACAAATAAAATGATATGACATTTAAAGTGTTGACATTCGTTTTTATGGCTAATTATAACATCGGTAATAACAAACTCAGGTCAAAATGACAGCTCAAAAAGTGCTCAATCCACACAATCACGCTGTATCATTGAATATATGCAAGTTAAATTCTGATTTCTTCAGTTTATATGAATTTAGGAGTCATATTTAATCAAATTAAACACTCTCGCGTTAGATCGGGTGTCTCTGTCGCTCTGCATCTCTCCTCTGAACTGAGACGCAATCCGAAAGCAAAAAAGCGGCGGAGCTTACAATTAAACACTCCGATTAGTTTACTCAATTCAGATTTATAATTCAGATTGAATTATTCACATATATTTCCTCATTTATAAAATAAATGTAGATGTATGAATAGTCTCTATTATATTTAAGCACACTTTTAAAATAATAATATTAAATTATTTAACCAGGGTTACATTTAAAGGAACAGTAGGATCGTGGCCAAAACTGGTATTGCAATAACAAAACTTGTGGCTAAAACTGGTACTGCAATCATCCAACTGGTGGCCAATACACAAAATGACAACATAAACATCAGTTGAGGGCTGCAACTCCACTTTTTAAATGACAATATCCTGGCCAGACCACTGTTATCAGTGATATAAGTATTTGAAATGAAAATGATTTCTTAATGTCTAGTAACATATCAGGGCCATTTTCTGATTAATTGATATAAATTTCTTACATACTTTAAGTAAAACTTAATTAGACAAAGTGCATTTTTAAAAAAGTGTACTTAAGTGTGTTTATAAATATTATGATGAAAGTGTACTTACTATAAGTTCAAATTAATTAGAAATTATTACAAAGTGCATTTTTAAAAAGTGTCCTTAAGTGTGTTAGTGAAATATTATGATGAAAGTGTACTTACTATAAGTTAAAATTAATTAGATATTATTTCAAAGTGCATTTTTAAAAAGTGTTCTTAAGTGTGTTAGTGAAATATTATGATGAAAGTGTACTTACTAGGGCTGGGACAACGCATCGACGTAATCGACGACGTCGACGCAAAAAATATGTCGACGCAAAATATGCGCGTCGATTCGTCAGACCCAAAAAGGCGGCGCAGTAGTAGCAACGCAATTGGCTTCAGTCCACGCCGGTTTCACACAGCAAGGGTGAGCAGTGCCTGCGGCCGTGCGGCGCGTGGTTTTTTCAGCGCCCATGTTAACAAGCATGCACCCCGCCGCATGAGCAGCGCGAGCTCGCGGCTCGAAACGGATATAAACGGAGGTCGGAGCCAGCTGCAAATACTTGGGCGGCTCTGTAGCAACAGTGCTGCAATCGTTTCTGCGTGGTTCTGCTGCGCTGCTCACGCTCAATTAAAGTGAAAGTGCTTTGTTTATGGTTTAAATGCTCGTGGATTTACGCGAAAAAGTGTCATTTTACCATAAAATCATGAATGTGATGCCAAGTGTGTTTTAAACAGTCATTTGAGCAATTTAACAGAAAGCAATGAAATATGTCACTGTTGCCAGAAGACTGCGCTTTCATTCACTCTCTGTCCAGCAGTAAATGAGTCCTCATCTATCTTAACAAAGATATATAAAGAAACTAAGAGAAAGAGATTTAATAATATATATGTGCTTCTTAAGTCTATAATTGTGTTTATATCTGTCATTAAATGGACTAAAAACAGCACGAAAACAATGTGGATTAAACAAATCTAGTTATAAAAATTACACAGACCATCAAAAGGCACATTGAAGAGGTTTTGCTCATAAATGCATGTAAAATAAAGTAATTTGAACTTGAGATTTTTATACGGTTACTTAACTGCACAGTATGTACAGTACAAATGCTTTATTGAATGCTACCTCTGTCTAAGAATGCATTATTTTGCATTTGTATAGTCTTTTTTTATTTTGAAATTTTAAGAGCAATAAAGATATATTGATATATTGGTTACATTCAGATATGTAAATCAACATGTATAACTTGCTATTAGTTAATTAATGGGGAGATAATCGAGAATCGAATCGAATCGAAGTCGAATCGGACTGACAAAATGAATCGTTAGATTAATCGATGCATCGAAAAAATAATCGCTAGATTAATCGTTAAAAAAATAATTGTTTATCCCAGCCCAAGTACTTACTATAAGTTAAAATTAAATACATATTATTACAAAGTGCAGTTGTAAAAAGTGCACTTAAGTGTGTTAAGTGTCATTAAAGTATATTCCATTTAAGTACGCTTAAGTGGTCTTTAATTTATATTATATTATATTATCAGCAAGTGCACTTCTCAAAAACTCTTATTATTTTAAGCACACAAAAAGTACGCTTTCAATACACTTAAGTACGCTAATTTTTCACAAGGGTGTGCAGAATCTTAAAGCGACAGTAGCCCCTGTTTTTCTGATCGAAAAAATTATCCAATCTCTAACTGGATGATCCAAACTGTGAGTTTTGTGACCCACTGAACCACTTTTAAATGGTGGGTATATCTGGTGTGGGGATGAGCAGGAACAGTTGGTTAACATGGAAATCCAGTTTTTTTGTTTGTTAAAAAACCAACAGCTTCAAAACAACAACAAGAATAGCAGATTAAACAATAGTGGTTAGAGGCCCTATTGGCTTTGTATTGGCAAAATTACCAAAAACTGAAGAGTGCCTGCCCGAAGGGCTACCAGGGATTTTGAAATTTTGCGAGCCCTGTAATGGAATAAGGATGCGAGTAGGATTCGGTATTCGGTTTCGGATTCGGCCGAATCTTAAACAGTGGATTCGGTATTCGGCCGAACCCAAAAAATCTGGATTCGGTGCATCCCTAGTCATAACTCAATAGACGAGATAGCAGTTTCTTAAAATTACCTTGTCTTGGTCACAAAGTGTAGTTTTGAGATTAGTTCATTAGAGAATATATATGTATAATATTCATATCTGCAGTCGATTAGTAAAGATAGCGCCTATTTAAACATTTGCTTAGAAAGATTCGAACGTGACATCTAGACCCACCAGCGGACATTGTTCCCCTTCCCAGCTGACCACCGCCTGATCTGGGGCTACATCCTTGGCTCTGATGTATCTGTGTTTAATGGTCAAAATGAGATTAACCCCGCGGTATTTGGTGTCATGAAACGTTTTTATTCATATTTAGTGTATTTTGTGTTGTTATTGTTTTGACGTGAGGTAAAAATTAATAAAACTATATTTAGATACTATAAATGCTTTTCCATTTAATCTTAACGTGGTACGAGCACTTGCTTTATTACTGGATTTTGATCTCGTCAGTACTACAGAATTAAGTGTTTTATATTGTAACCAGTTTTTTTTATAAATCAGCTGCGTGCTGTTTATAAATATAAGTGGTAATATCTCACAATGTGTTTTAATAGTCAGGCGAAAATTATCAAGTGTCCTTATGTTATGCTGCGTTCCAGGCAGGTTTTTGAGCCCATGAATTACGACTTCAAAACCATGACTTACGACTCTGAACTGGGAGTATGCTTTCCAGGCAGCCTGTAACCAGTGTTTTTACAACCTTCTACCTGTGAAAGTGCACTGAAATGGGAGTCAAACCCGTGACTTCCCACCCGTGAACTCGTACCAGATCGATGTACTCCCAGTTCAGAGTCGTGACTCGTGGTTTTGAAGTCGTGATTTACGGGTTACAGGTTGCCTGGAATGCAGCATAAGAGCCAGTATCCTTACCAGCAGTTCCAAACTGTGTTTTTGCCTCCTTTTAATAGGAGGAGAGATGCATAAACAGATTGCTCCAGAGAAAATGATTGTTTTTATTGCTTTATTCGTCAAGTGTATGTTAATCGTCCACATGATGTGACATTATTTTGGAACATCGCCGAAAGTTTATTCTGTGTTAAATTGTTGGAAAACACTGAGTAAAAATGGCTTACAATACAAATCTAATCATATTTTAGAAATTAATTTGGAATAAAAGCTTTTACTGAGTTTAAATGGCTGAGATTAGAGTCTTTATTATTATTTTATACACTTCTATTATGCTTTCCTTCTGATAAAGGTGCCAAAAAAGTTCTTAAAATCTAATAAATACTGGTCTCTGTAAAATGTATAACTGCAGATGACAGCAGCTTTGATTCAGTTTATCCACTGAATAAGAGAAGAAGCATAAAGTGATGATTTGTGATTGATTGTGATGTCACACTCAAAATACACCAAACCAAATGAGCACTTTATATTAAACCAGAGCAACATATAATGTGCATGTCAAGACCATATAATTTGATTTTGAATCCGGGCAGGTCTCTGCTTTTCATCCAGACCTTGAGGCTTTGTGTGTTCGACTTTATATGGTGCGGCGCTGACTGATCAGCGTATGACATCAGAGTACCATGAGAGCTCTCGGGGTACCCTGATGTCCTCGCTGCCGAACTTTCCACATAAAGTGAAATGCTCTTTGACTCTTTGCAACAACAACAACAACTCCACCTTCTTTGTTTTGTTTGGCCATTGCATTATTTTGACTTTGACAGGCGCTTTCATATGCTGATTGAGGCAGGACAGATAGCGATAGGGTTTTTACAGTATTTACAGTTAGGTATATTAGGCAATTATTTCATGATTTTTATTACAGTCAATGGGACTCTCAATGGTGGGCATGAGCCCACGTGAGAAAATGGATGTGTGGCGTGAGAATGGGGTCAATTGCGTGAGTGAATGCGTGAGAGTTGGCAGCCCTGGCTCACATGTTTAAAGAAGCCTCCCTCACTAACTGTAAAATGACCAGTAGGTGGCGGAATGATAGAAAAGTGAAGCGGTTACTGCTATGTTATCAGTAGAAAATTGCATGGCTGGGTAGGGCTCTTAGCCAATCAGATTCGAGAACCAGAAAGAACTGTTGTATAATATATAATAACACAGTTCTTCAGTTGTTGAGAAGTTTCAATTATAACTTTAAGTTTATGATGAAATATTTTACTGTAATTTTTGGATTTCTGTTCATTTGTATGAAGTAATCTCTGTATTTGAATGAATGACTGTTTGATGTTTAATATTCATCTAAATCATCTTCATGGGCAAATAGAATTCAGATTATCAGGTTGAGCTTCCTAATCTCAATAACAGCCTTCATGTTGTTTCAATACATAATAAGATATCATTAAAAACAGTTATATACTTAATGAAACATATATAATTAAACATCAAAGATGATATTTAAAACAAATCCATTGATCAAATCTATTTGTGTTTTATTAACTTTAGTTATACTCATAACAGTAAGAGTCAACTCTAACAATAATGCATAGGTGGAAAAGCAAAGGTGAGGTCAGATGTGAGATTCATGGAGGATGTTAAGCATCAAGCAGGTGCTTTTTAGCAGGTAAGATCACCCGTGGTTTTGGAAAAAGTGATGCTTTGGTTTCATAGCTATTGTGCAGCAACCTGAAATGAGTGAAACGCTGACCTCAGTGCTGTAGAATTTGACAGGTACATTCATTTAGTTTTTTTTGCTTTGTGTCTTTCCCTGCTAAAGGCACAAAGCTCTCTCATGTGTGCTGTGAGTTATGTCTTAGTGCAGATTAAGGAGCGGTATTAACTTCTGACATCACAAGGGGAGCTAAATTTCAATTACATATTTTTTACTCGCTTGCAGAGAATGGTTTACATAAAAATAAGTTACTAGGTTGATCTTTTTCACATTTTGATAGAAGCACTGGGAACCCAATTATAACACTTAGACATAAAAAAGGTTTTCAGATTTTCATAATACGTCCCTTTTAAAGTTGCATTTTAATTCTCCAAATGATTTATTGTTTTCCCTTCTGAGTGACTTAATAAAGAAATCTTCACTCTTTGACTCTGTTCGATAGCAGGACTGAAAAAGGTTCTTCTCTATGTAAGGTGAAGTTTTAAATTAGCTTTCCTTTATGGGGTGTCGGTTAGAACACACTGAATTCCTTTAGTTTCATGCAATTGGGTTTAATTTGTCATTCTTCAGTATTCCACAACACAGCAGTGCACAGAATTACAGGTCACAAGTAAGGAGTTTTATGTGTGTTTATGTGTGTTTATGTGTGGTCTACAAAGGAAAGAAATAAAGATATATATTAACAAATGTTTCTTAAATATTATAGCACAGACATTACTTCACAACAGTTGTAAATCTCTCAATAAAACCTCTAAATGAGAATAATTCACAGAAATGAACATACAGGCATTATAATTATTACTCAATACTACCACTTGTTGGTCAGAAATGGCAAAACACTGAAACCGAAACTTATTCCTGAGGTAAATTAAACGAACTGAATATAATACAGAAATATTGCTTAAATAAAGATCAAATGGCAAGCGTTTACATTATTAATGTGATAATCACACATATATACATACAAATCAAACGATGCTTACCAGATATATACAATAATAGCAAGTAATACTGAACATAATTGGCACATTTACATATTGTCAAAAGCCCGCGACAAACAGCTTAAATAACAACTAATACTTATATTTCAGATACAGAATAACATTGAATGAATACTTTACAAACTCCTGAACTAACATTGATTATCTACTGAAAAGACAGATAACTTACTTTTGCGTATTCACGCACACTTTGCACACATACAGTCCCGCTCGCATCTGCTGCTGAATAAATCTCCCTGACGACCACTAATGGAAAAGTGCGCATGCGCACAGAACGCAGCCTTTCTAACAGACTCTCTGATTCAATTATAAACTTTGGTTTAGCATAAAACCTATATAGCATGCATGAAAAGGTCTATATTTTTAACATTACTCTATACCCTTTAAATACAAAGTTTTACAAATAATCTGTAAACACATCTTTCAAAAATCTCTATTTAACCCAATCTCTTTCAAGACAAAGGGTAAGTAGATGTGCAGTCAAACTATTTTAAGAGTGAACTCAGAGTTTCAGCGCAAGTCTGACACCTAGTGGACATTTAGTGAACGACAAATAAACCATTTTGCTTTCGGTTCTCAAACACAGCAGCAGTCATTTGAAGTTGATAGGAAACGGAAACTTTAGTCTTTCTGAACCGTTATACACGTGACTGTATTTGTGCAGTCAGTAAAATGGCGGAGGCAACTCTTTCAGTGTCTCAGGATCAATTGATCTGTTCAATCTGTCTGGATTTACTGAAGGATCCAGTGACCATTCCCTGTGGACACAGTTACTGTATGAGCTGTATTACAAACTGCTGGGATCAGAAGAGAGACTACAGCTGTCCTCAGTGCAGAAAGACCTTCAATACAAGACCTGATATAGGGAAGAATGTGATGCTTGCTGAGATGGTGGAGAAACTGAAGAAGACAAAACTTCAGACTGATCCATCTGCTTTCAGTTCTGCTGGACCTGAAGATGTGAAGTGTGACGTCTGTACAGAGAGAAAAAAAAAAGCTATCAAGTCCTGTCTGGTGTGTCTGAACTCTTACTGTCAAACTCACTTTGAAAGACATGAAGAACTTCAATCAGGTAGACGACACAAAGTGATTGATGTGACAGGAAGACTTCAGGAGATGATCTGCTCTCAACATGACAAACTCATCGAGGTTTACTGTCGCACTGATCAGAGATGTATTTGTTATCTGTGTGCGATGGATAAACATAAAAATCACAACACTGTATCAGCTGCAGCAGAGAGAACTGAGAAACAGGTATGAACAAATGAACAAATATATGAAATATAAATATAAAGCATGACAAGGTGACATAGAATGATTGAACTGGTTATTTATTCTTGTTCTGTGATGTGACATGTAGACAAATTTTTTTTTGTTTGGGTCTGTAATGCTTTAGAAGCTTCCTAAAAACCTCTCTCAGATAGCTCTATTAGGGTGGGGGATTTTTAACAAGTGGTTTTGCACCTATTTGGCTCCCCCTACTGGCTTCACTTGCAATCTCATTATTGATTGGCTGACTTTGCTGCCACTCAAAAAATGTAGCCAAGTGGAGGGGCAGTTAGATGCCTGTGATGTCATAAGCATCAGTTTTTCAGATTGTGCCGTTTTTTGGCTGACATTTCTAAAAGAGGAATTTCTATGAGACTGAGATGTTTAGCATGTCTAGAACTTTTTGTATGTTTGTGAATGCGGGTAGACTACCATTATTCAACAAAGACAAGGTAAAAATGGTTTTTCATTCTCTGTCCCCTATAAGTGAAGTGGCTGCTTAGGGTCACATGGGGGGGCTCAGCTTTACTGTAAAACAGAAAGTAGTTTAGAAGATTACTCACTCAAACCTAACGTGACCAGTTGAGTTATCTTTTATGAATCTGTTGAACAGAGACTACTGGAGGACAAGCAGAGAAAACTCCATCAGACAATCCAGGAGAAAGAGAAGAAGCTTCAGGATCTAAGAGAGGCTGTGAAAATTCACACGGTGAGTTTTGATCAATAGAGAAACATAAATACTGGAAGAAGTGTTTAAGTGCTATAATTGGGTCCCAAGTACATCATTACAAAATGTGAAAAGGAACACAACCCAGTAACTTAGTTTTGGTAAACCATTCTTTGCAGGAACATGAAAAAAAAAAACCCTGCAAGCAAGTCTACGATGGCCCTTTAGGGGCATAGCCTTAGGGTCCCCAGCAGGTTTTGATCATTAGCAAAATGTTGGCCACTTAGTGCTGGCCCTGCATGGGCAGCTCTCACTTATTCCCCAGGAAGTCCTCACACAAAAAATCCCCAGAGTTAAATGAACACTGCTGCGTGTATATATTGTCCCAATCTTACAAAAGTGTTAAAAAGTAACACTGAAGCAGAATTAAAAGCTGTGTTATCCTCTCTTTTACCATCTCTGTTTAATACCCAAAATTGCATTTTACATCTTACTTGTAGAGTTATTTTCAAAACTTAGGTTTAGATATTGGCTGTTTTGTTTAAACTCATCATTATGGTGATCAGAGTTTGTTTTAGATAAACTTGACTCTTATGCTGGATTTACACCAAATGCAGTAAAGACGGCAAAAACGCTATTTGCACGTAGTTAGACGCTTGAACATTTAGAGTTTACTCGCCTCATTCGCGCATGAAAGCCACGCGTTAAATTCTAATCATTCGAGACATTCACATGGATATGCACGTCATGGGAGAGGCTTCTGCGATTCTGCTCACTTCCTGGTATCACGTCACTACCAGAGCAAGCTCCATTGCGATTTTTTGCCAAAGTTCAGATTTTCCAACTTGCGCATTTCCTGCGACAACGCTCAATTCGCTTCAACGCGTCATTCGCGCCGCGAGACCTCCAGACATGCGTTAACACGTCTTTACATTGACTTAACATTGAAATCACTCGCGCTTGACGCCTACCGTGGCTGATGTGAACGCCCTGCTGACTTGCAGAGGTGTGCTAGAGCATAGTTCATTGGGCCAGAGAGATGTCCATTGCACAACTACTTTTCTTCTTTATAAAACCTTCTGATGTGCACAGCAGGGTTAGGTGAATGTCCGAGCTGCACACGCGACAGATCAGCTAAGCAATATGATGCATATGAGAGAGCAGTGTGTCATCTTGCACCAAACGACTCATAATGTAAAAACACAGACTTAACATTAAGATTGGTTCCCATGTTGAGAGACTGCAATAATTCCTGCTTTGTTCAAAACAATCACATTTAATGACGAAAGAGTGCCCACGCTCATATCGCTCAAACTACAGTATGAGTGCGTGCTTCTGGGAGAGTAGTGAGTGGGAACATGTCTGAATGTTTAAGACATTTTTGTTATGGCAAAGAAAAGACAATAGTGCAACTCTTTGGTGATGGTTAATACATGTCAAATACCATCATGTAGAAAACTGATTTATTAACAACGGGGATTTTGCTGTGTAAGTGGGCCCATAAAGGGCCATCATAGGCTTGCTTGCAGGAATAGGTAATTAAAATTGACATCCGCTTGTGATGTCAGTAGAGAATAATACCTTAATCTGCAATATCCAACCACAGCACTGCCATTTAGTGCTGAGATCAACTCATTTGCATTTAAAATACACATCCAAAAACGGCAAATTTTTTCTGACACCTAAAAAGTGGCAATTTTAACATGCTATAATAAATTATCTATATGAGATTTTGAGCCCAAACATATATATATATCACATATGTACTCTGCGGACACCAAAGATTTATTTGACATCTTAAAAAAAGTATTGTGAAATGTCCCCTTTGATGTTTCTCTCTGTGTGTGTTAACAGATCTCTGCACAGACAGCAATGGACGACAGTGAGAGGATTTTTACTGAACTGATCCGATCCATTGAGAGAAGACGATCTGAGGTGATACAACTGGTCAGAGATCAGGAAAAGACTGCAGTGAGTGAAGCTGAAGAACTCTTGAAGAAACTGAAGCAGGAGATTGATGATCTGAGGAGGAGAAATGATGAGATGGAGAAACTTTCACAAACAAAAGATCACATCAGTTTCCTTCAGGTAACTCAACACTGTACACTACAACATACATTACAAGAAATACATCTTGACTTTAATCAGATAGGATTGAGTTTTATTCATGTCTAAATCAACACAAATCTGATTGTTGTGTATTGTAGGTTTCATGTTTTTGTCATTGTGTTGTGTTCATGTAGAGTTTTCAGTCTCTCTCTTCATCTCCTGGATCTTCAGACAACATCACTGTCACTTCTCTTCCATCTTTTGATGATGTGATGAAATCTGTAATTAAACTGAAAGAAAAGATGGAGGATTTCTATAAAGAAGAGATTAAAACAATATCTGACAAAGGTACAGTAAAGAAACATCTGTCTCAGACATGAGCTGTACAGTAGCATATCATATAACAGAAAAACCTACAAAACAGATTAAAATAAGTTTGGTTCTACATGAAAATCAACTAATGATGTCACTTTATTTCCTTAGTTTCATTCATTGAAATTATTCCCAATGAACCCAAGACCAGAGCAGAGTTTATAAAATGTAAGACACATTTTCTCAATTTCATATATTTATACCATGGGGCTGTTGAATGTTTTATTCTGGTTGAGAAATTAATCAAAAATGAATGTGCTTTTTGGAGTGGGAAGCAGTGTCTGGCTAACTTCCTGGTTGGCCTACAAAAATGCATCATCCATGTGCAATGTCCTTATAGACAATGGCACACTTGATCACAATACATGGGTAGGATCCCAGCTAACAGATAAATGTTGCTGTAGAAAATAGGGCTGCACGATTAATCGAAAAAGAATCACGATCTCGATTCATACATGAATGCGATCTTCATTTTAAATGACGGCGATTCACTTGCATATACAGTATTTCCCTGTATTCAGATTCTGCGTTTACGTGTTCACGTATTTAGATTACAATCCAAGAATATCAGTCAAACTTGCTAACACACACTCATACAGGGTAAAACCAAACCCTATTCATTCACCAATCAGACCCGATCGTTTCTTTTCTCTCTCTCATCTTATTTGCGGCGTTCCGCTGTCACTCGCGTGACGTATAACAAGGCGGCAGACCTAAACACAGTCGTTTACTTGGTGGATTTGGAGCGGCTATTTTCACCAAAAAGAGAGGATTAACGAGCGTCATTGTGGAAAATCCTGGTGGCGACGGAGAAACTGAAGATGCAACAACAATGGTTCCGAAAGAAGGCAAGGAAATTATTTACCTCAGGACCTACCTAAATCGGAAGGCTGGAACCTCCGGAGGTCGCATATGCAGGCTGTATACGTCATCAAGCCTGGTTCATTTGAGTTAACGGAGCATTACATTCGCAAGTCATAAACATACTTCAACATTTTATTATTAACTAAAAATATTAGTCATCTTTATAACGTTAATTGTTAATATTCTGAAATTATGATGCGCAGTTTAGAAATGCGACCTTCATAGAGGCTGCAGCCTTCAGATTGAGAACTGGCCTCTGTGTCACCGCCACAAGTTCTCCATTAGAAAGGGTTTTTAGCATGAGGGGAACATTGTTACATGTCTGCGTTTCTCTCTGATGCCTCAAAATGTTGATCGTTTAGTCTTTTTTAAAGGTTTAACGTTAGTGTTTTTGTCATGATTTGCACTCGGACGAGAGAAGAAACAGGAAAATGGATCCATTTGCAGTTGAATTTAATGAACAAAACTCAGGTCTGTTACAAAAACAAACACGACATCACACGGGGCAAACCACGACATATACACAATGAACCGTGACAAACAAGTGAACAGAAAGTGAATATATACATAGCAATGACCAATGGTGAGACAGGAACAATAATTAACTAATGCAAGACACATGTGAACAATAAAGGTTGTAATCAATGAGTCCAGGGCAACAGATGACGGAGGTGGAATCACAAACAATACAAAACAGCAGGGCATAGGACAATACAAGAACCAAATAAAGAAACAATAAACAAAACAAGAAACCCACAGACAAAACCCCAACAGTTTTTAAAGTTTAAGGTTTGCCAGTTTGATAGTACAAAAAGCACAGGTGCATTTTAACAGCTAACGTTAACAAATTTTAAATTACTCTAAATTTTAAGGGGTCTAAAATAAGAAAGAGACTTTTAAGACACGTTATTATAACTTAAAGTCCTGTAGCACGTTTTTTTTTTTTTAGTTAAGTGCATAATACATTTTTTTTGTTAAAAAAAAGAGAATCTGGTGAGAGAATGGGGATCTCAATTCCCATGGAAAAAAATCGTGATTCACATTTTAGCTTGAATCGTGCAGCCCTAGTAGAAAACTCAATTCACATGTTTAGATGTTTTGTTTCATTTTAAGTCATCGTTATGGTGATCAGTGTTTATTTTAGTTGGACACTGGACCCTTGACATTTTGATCACTAGTTTTTCCCTGCTTCAATTAACTCTGTGTGTTTCAAACATGTTTTTTATAGTAATGTAGTGCAATTAGTAATAGTAATGTAGTGCAATTTTATAGTTATGAGTTGCAATTCTGTGGTGGTTGGTACATAATGGTAAAGATCATCATCCAATTAATTGATTTACTCATCAAAAGTTTCTTTTCTGTCAATAATGTATATGAGATCCAGCACTTTCACTGCAGTTTGTCATTAAGGATTTTTAGAAGCTATCTGCAAAAAATAACCGCAATGTACTTGGGACACACAAAACATCAATAATCGGAGTATAAATCTTAATAATGGTGCCAAAATACTATATATAGTTATTTATCCACGCTGCAGTGCGTAGGGGCCGTTCGCATGTAATACAAGTGTCATACATTATAGTGGTTTAATTCAGCTCGGTTCCAGACAGGCTAACTATTGCGGCAAGAGTAAATTACCCATATGAGGTATGTGAGTGCTTCGTTCTAGACAAAATAACTACTGCGGGAAAAGTACATTTACTGGACATTCTATGTGAATGCTTTGTTAAAGAAGAATGTCTTAAGTTTAGATTTAAATTGCTGGACTGTGTCTGATACTCAATCATTATTTGGTAAATCATTCCAGAGCTTTGGGGCCAAGTAGGAAAAGGATCTACCACCTTTAGACACTTTTGATATTCTAGGGATAATTAAGTAACCAGAATTTTGTGATCGCAGCATGAAGTTTTTAATTTATTTGTCACCTTTGTTAAAGGGGTCAAATTATGAGAGCTTAAAAGTAGCACTGGGGACCCAATTCTAGCACTTTTCTAAGCATGGAAAAAGTCAGATTTTCATGCTATGACCTCTTTAAGATTCATACTCTGATTCTTAATGTTTATGTGACTAAATAACCCAGTGGTTCATTCTTTTTTATGTGCATCCCTAAGATTGACACATTTTACTGTTGGCTACTGTAGCATCATATTATTGATGAAAAACTGCTTTTGATGAGTGAGTAAAAGTAAATTAATATCTCAAAACACCAAGAACCCTATTTTAATGATCAAAGCACATTGTTTAAAGCGCACAGTCTAAACGGGTGTGTCCGAATCCACTTTTGCTAATTTAACGATGGAAAAATGGTTTGTGTGTCAAGCGCACAGTCTGAAAGGGTTGTTCCTATTCTTGTAATGAGTAATGGGTATGTTCTAGCCTGGTAATACCATCCTCTGCTATTTGGCTTCGCTTCATAGACAGAGTCTGGCTGGGCATAATTGACAATCGTTTTCCTTCTCGTGGGAGGAGCTTGTCTGAAGTTTAAAATCATTGGTCTAAACATAAGCCAATCACATAACGTTTGGACATGATGTGCGTTATGCGCCGGCTCAGCCGCATCGTATCTCTGCTGTAAAACACACGTATGATGTGAAAACAAACCCATCGAGCGAAATACCGGAGTTAACATGGCTATGAACGACTTTTGCAGATTATGTAAAGTAAATCCGGCCAGAGCTAGTTGAACACTATCCTTACGGTGTCTTTCCACTCACATCTAAGTGGAGGAATGCCCCTCTCTCCGCTCAAACTCTTCCACCAGACAGCCATAACCACATGTAAATTAAATCTTCCTGTCTTATTTTCTGGTTAATCAGGAATGTCACCAAAGAATGTTTGCCCACACGTCCTCCAATGAACAATGAAATTCCCTTCCATGATTTCACACAGTTTCTCGCTGACGATCGGTTATAGTTGATAAATTAAACTTTTCCCAAAACCTGTCGGGAGTAGGGCAACAACATAATCTCCATTCAAAATGTTTAACAAACACTCTTCTTGTTTGGGCTTAAGTTGGCAAGTGCCGGTTCTCCACAACAGAGCAAATAGCTTTCTGTGCCTACATGTCCACTACAAACTACAACCGTACATTCGGCGCTTAGCGTCTACGTCACGGCTCTCAGCCCGCCCTCTGTTCGTTGATTTGACGGCCGTCTCGATGCTGGTTTGAATGGGAGGTATCTCAGACTGAGTACAGTAGCGTATTGAATATTAGCGGAAGTACGAAGTCTGACGTAGTCAAGGTAGGTATGTTCTGGGCATAGCGTGCAATAAACCAATGAGAGTCTCAGCTCTCATCCCCTTTAAAAGCCAGTTGCGCTGGCGCCATGCCGATTCCCTATTTAGATGGTGGAATCTGTAAACTGAAAAACTAAGCGGAGGAAGAAGACCACCAGTTGATTGATGTTAAAAAATTTGTTGTTTCATTTGTATTAAAATAAAAAAGTCTCAAAGATGAATTTACAAAAATGCCAGACAAGTGTGGAGACGTTATCCACCCCTGGTCTAAAGCAAAGCCAAGCAAAATATGCAGTACTGTCATCTTGTCTACTTTAATTCATATTCAGCCCATCACTATTTTGCTCTTGTCAGAGTCATTCAGCTCTTTTCACTTGACCACTTTTTCCTGCTCCAAACATATGAAACTAAAGAACTGACTGTTGACTTGCTGTTTATTACACTAATAATATAATCAATGTTATTCACTTCATCTCTCAGTGCTTTAAATGATCAGCGTATGGATACTGTATATTACACTTATCTGACCTTTACACTCAAATTAACAAATAAATGATCGTAGAAACTTGATTATATGCAATATTATTATATGTGATCCTGTGAAATCCAAGTCTCAAAATCAAATTCTGAGATAATGAGCATCAACGTTTAATTTCAGACTTATTTCTCCATGATTTCAGTCACTGACATGACCTTACTCAATATTTACCATATCAAGATTATATTTTAAAATAATCTTGTTTACAAAATCACCAAAAAAGAATTTAGCTGGGTTTTCACAGACAATGTTACAAACTAATGTAAATTAAAATATTATGTATTTATCTTTTTCAGATTTTAGCCTGCTCTCTCTGGATCCAGACACATCAAGTAGATTTATTTGTCTGTCTGAAGAGAACAGAGTGGCTACTCACACTTCCACAGATCAGAAGTATCCTAAACATCCAAGAAGATTTGATGTTTATTATCAGGTGTTGTGTAGAGAGAGTTTGTGTGGACGCTGTTACTGGGAGATTGAGTGGAGTGGTGATGATGGTGTGTTTATATCAGTGTCCTATGAGAGCATCAGCCGGAAGAGAATAGGTATTCAACATTTATTTGGATGTAATGATCAGTCGTGGAGTTTAGTCTGCTCTCGCTCTGAATGTTCATTCTGGCACAATAAGAATAACACACATCTCCCAGTAGTGTCCAGTTCTTGTAGAATAGGAGTTTATGTGGATCAAAGTGCAGGAATTTTGTCTTTTTACAGGGTCTCATCCACAATGACCCTCATCCACAGAATCCACACCAAATTCACTCAACCTCTCTATCCTGGGTTTGGGTTACGTCAGAGGACAACAGTGAAACTATGTCAACAATGGAATTGAATTGATACCTGCTTAGAACCAGTGCTGGTTCTTGCCAGCTATAGAAAAGTTGGCTGGCAGATATCCTGGGTGGGCAATTTTATATATACACAGCAAAAAAATCAACACCTTTTTTATTGCTCCACACTTATGGCCAGAGTTTCTATGACTCACAAAAGTGTAAAGGGGTCATATTATGAGTCTTTGATGTCCCCAGAGTGCAAATGTGAACTTTTAGCTCAAAATACCCCAAATATAATTTATCATAGCATGTAAAATTCCACTCACTAGTGTTAAATGTACACTGCTGGTACAGACCTGGTGATACGCATATATACACCAGTAGTGTACATTTAACACTAGTGATTTTGCTCTCTAGGTGCGGGCAAAAATGTGCAGTTTTTGTGTGTGTGATTTATGCAAATGAGCTAATGAAATGCAAACACTGATCGCAATGATGATGACTTTTAATAAAACAGCCAAGAAACTCTACAAGATGTAAAATTTATTTTAGGTTTCAAACAGATATGGTGATAGAGAGGAGAAAGTTACAGATTGCATTACAGAGGCATTACAATTTTGTAAAGGGGTCATATTATGAGATTTTTTTTATGTAAAATAAGTCTTTGGTGTCCCCAGAGTACATATGTGAAGTTTTCGCTCAAAATACCCTACAGATGTTAAAATTGACACTTTGTAGGCCTGAGCAAAAATGTGCCATTTCCGGGTGTGTCCTTTAAAATGCAGATGAGCTGATGAAATGCAAACACTGATCACAATGATGGTGGTTTGTTAAAATTGAATTGTGCTGTCAATCTCTCTCTCTCTCTCTCTCTCTCTCTCCCCCCTCTCGCTTCCCCGTATCTTCCTCTTCCTCTCCACCTACCTCCATCAAATTGCAGTCCCGTGGTTGGATAGTGCAGATAAAGGGGCACTATTATTGCAGTTGGTCTTGCTACCTACCTCAGAAAACAGGCAAAATTTGAGCTATCTAATTTTTCACATGCTTGCAAAGAATTGCTTACCCAAACAAGGTTACTGGGATGTTTTTTTATTATAGCACATAAACCTGGAAAAAGTCCGATTTTTTAAATGGCCCCTTTAAGAAAATAACTACCTGTAAGATGTAAATGCAGTTTTAGTTTTCAAACAGAGATGGTGAAGTTACAGATTTTAATTCTGCTTCAGTGTTACTTTTTAAGATTCTGTAAGATTGGGATAATATATACACCTAGCAGTGTTCATTTATCTACAGGGATTTTGCTGTGTAGTTGTTGAGTTTCTGGTATTTTTCTCTCTTCTTGTTTATCTTTTTTTAAGTGATTCTGTTTATTAACAGCAGGTGTTTATTATTAAAGGTCAATAATCACTAGATTCATCTCTTCATTATCTCATTACCTTCATCACTTCTTCAACCCAACCACACCCATACTTGGCTTTGGTTTAGTCCACATTGGCTTCAGTTTTTACATAAGGTTCATGTGGGCAAATTCTGATGGGGCCAACATGCAACACGACTACTAACCCACTTAGGGCCCACATGGTGCCTACGTTGGCCCCACCAAGAAATGTTTGCTGGGGAGTGGAAACAACATTTTATCTCTGAAGACGATGCTCTCATCCACTATAACAGCAAACCAAATACCCAAATCATGCAAAAATATTACAAATCCTCACAAGCTCATTAGGACAACAGACATGCAAAATTTGATAGGAAAATCTAAAATGCAAATCTCAGCAGACGGGAATGGCAGTCAGGCATTTTCAGATTTTTTTTAAAAGGTTAAATAAGCAAAACAACAAAGACATCGGGGTTGCTCACTAACATCTCAGCTTCTAGAGACAAAACAATATATTTACATAATGCTTAAAACATTAAAACTTAGTAAATGACTGCTAGCTTTTATTTAATCTTAAAACTTTAATGGAGAAGTTGTGGCCTAATGGTTAGAGAGTCAAACTTCTAATCTTAAAGTTGAAAGTTTGATGTTCACGTTTAAAAAGAATGTGATAGCTGTCCACTGCTCTATGTGTGTGTGTTCACTGCTTGATAGGCTAAATACAATGGTCACATAGATGAACATTGACAATAACGTCACTTTCATTTCATTGCTGAGCTCACTCTATCTTTGTCCAATGTTACATTTGCTTACATTACTGACTTTCAAATTAGAATTTTGCATAATGAGCATGTCTTAGGACGGTGTTGACTGACCAGACCTTCACAGAAGAGATGAAGTTTGTCGTGTTTGCTCTTTTTCTGTCAGCTCACTGTGAGCTGACTGTTGCTCTGCAAAGAAACCACTTTTTTATAAACGAAGCCAAGACATGGAGCGATGCTCAGAAATATTGTAGAGAGAATTATGACGACCTGTCCAGCGTAGACAGTCAGGAGGAATATACAAAGATAAACACCATACTGAACCTGTACTCGTGGATTGGTCTGAAGAAAACTATAAACACATGGCAAGCGAGTGATGGAAGTGATAACATTTTTTATATGTGGGCACATGGTCAACCGAGCAATTCAGGCAATGACAATGGCAACGACAATGGCAACAGCAACCTTTGTGCTGCAGTTCTAAATGGTGAGTTGTATGACTTTCACTGTTCTTTATCGTACCCTTTCTTCTGCTACAAGTGGGAGCCTGAACTGATCCTGGTGCGAGAGAAGATGAGTTGGGAGGATGCGTTTGAACACTGCAGGACTCATTACACTGATCTGGCCAGTCTGCCTACATATTCACATCTCATCCAAGTCAACCAAAGCATCTCAAGCCCTGAAACCCCCAGCGTGTGGACAGGTCTGAGGTTTCTGGCAGGTTCATGGTTCTGGTTAACTGGAGAGGATTTGGGAAACCTGGTTGAGCTGCCAGCATGTCCTGTCAATTACTCTTACTGTGGATCTCTACACCTGGAAACTCAGCGATGGGAGAACAGAGGCTGTTTGGAGAAACTCAACTTTGTGTGCTTTGAGAGGAAGGTATATATTGTCCTACTGTATCCTGCGCAATGTTTACTACTGTTGCTTTTACAATGATTACATAATATGCTCAACCTCCCATAATCTATTTCCCATAACATCTTTTTTGTTTGTTTGTTTGTTTCATAGGCTTTAAGATCAACAGAGAAAACATTTACAAACAAGGAAATTATTATAAATTAATTTATGTCTAGATAGCTATTGTAGTTTTCAACTTTAAATATGATAAATAAGCAGGACATAATGTCTACAATTTACACAGAAGTAGTGCTTGTGCATAAATGATTTAAATATGTATTTAATGTACATTTCTCTATATCACTTTAACACAAATTATAATAAAAATAATAGGGGAAGATCTCGCGGTAATGGAGTTACACTGCCGCTAGATTTTTTAGTGTCACTCAGCAATTAATAAACCAAAATTTAAGAACAATATGTCAGTTTGTATGTGCCTTAAATAGTAGCACAAAAATGGCCTGGTGAAATTAAATCTTAATATAATTTAAAAAAAAGATAGTGCTATGTAACGGAGTTACAGAAAATTACCATCATTTTCTTACCATAAAAGTCAAAATCATCAAACATGCTGTTCTCAAAACATAAAAAAACCTCATATAGAAGTGTTTCTACACTTGTTTCCTATAATATGACCAAAAATGTTGCGAATGTGACCAATTGTGTTGTACTTCTAAGTTCTAAGACATATATGTTTCATGGTAATGGAGTTACATGGTAACGGAGTTACAAATGGTCCTATTGTTAAAACAAGATTTAATTCTATAAATTGTCATAAAAATATATGAAATAATACAAGTATTATCTATTCATTGGTAATAGTGTGTTTTGAAATGTTTTTGTCAGGAAATATTATTATTATTATTATTACTAATAATAATATTGACAGAAAAAACACAAATTAATTTCCATTCTTTTTATTAGTGCATTTTATTATGAATTAGTAAACGAGATGTGCACTTGTACACATTTTGTGACTTGCCTGTAACTATGGTAACGGAGTTACACATTTTAGCCTGAGAAAAGCTCACATATTTGGATTAAATATTTCAAATGAAATATACTAAATGAAGTGTCCTAACATGGTGCTTTCTTTTGGAAATTAGTTTTAGTTTTGGGCTTAATGCCATTAAGGAAGGGGAAAAAGAACAGCACATTTTAAGTTTCCTTAAACCCCTTTAGATATATGTTTTCTCATTTCTACATCAAAACCATATCAAGGGAAATATGTACAACATAAAACAAGATTAGAATAAGAAAAAAGTTGATAATATCTTTCACAATTACTTTCAGATTAATGAGCCGTTCAGGATCACAAATCCATGATGCCTGACACTCCACTTGTCATTTTCTTCAGAATACTGTAACCATTTATCTACGGCACATAGAAACAAACTTAAACCTGTTTTGTAAATATTTGTAATCATATCAGATGTGTTTTATATAGCCTAGATGTTTAAATGTGACATAGAATGATTGAACGGGTTATTTATCCTTGTTCTGTGATGTGACATGTAGACAAAAATGTTTTTGATTGGGTCTGTAATGCCTTAGAAGCTTCCTAAAAACCTCTCTCAGATAGCTCTATTAGGGTGGGGGATTTTAAACAAGTGGTTTTGCACCTATTTGGCTCCCCCTACTGGCTTCACTTGCATTCTTATTACTGATTGGCTGACTTTGCTGCCACTCAAAAAATGTAGCCAATTATTTTAAAGTGGAGGGCAGTGAGATGCCTGTGATGTCATAAGCATCAGTTTTTCAGATTGGGCCGTTTTCTGGCTGACATTTCTAAAAGAGGAATTTCTATGAGACTGAGATGTTTAGCATGTTTAGCACTTTTGTATGTTTGTGAATGCGGGTAGACTACCATTATTCAACAAAGACAAGGTAAAAATGGTTTTTCATTCTCTGTCCCCTTTAAAGTTTTATTTTTTACCCTAGATGTTAACATGTGCGTGATCTTCCCCAATAACTTTTGTTTAATGACCATTAACACACCTGATGATCTATTCACATGGCAGAAACACAAACAGCATGTTTAGGAATATTCATGTCAGTGAAGATTTAGAGTTTTTATATAAAAATGTTCCGGCTTTCATCTATTAATTCATCTTCAAGGGAAAGAGGATGAAAGGAAAAGATCAGCACCAATCCTCCTGTAAATCTGTGAAGACATCTGACAAACAATCTTCTGTATGTTATCTGAATTCACATAATATTAGTTCATTATCTTAACACATCTATCTGTTTTGAATATAATTGCATTATACTTAAGTGAAAGCACTGAAAATGAATTGTAAACAAACAAATGCATAAGGTTAAATTTTATTTCTGTAACTGATTTATTGTTTTTCCTTGTATGTGACTCAATAAAGAAATCTTCACCCTTTGACTCTCTGATTCAATTATAAACTTTGGTTTAGCATGAAGGTAAGTGACTCATTAGTATAAAATCTAGCTCTATATTTTTAAAAACAAAGTAAAAATCTCTCAACACCTCTTTCAATAATCTCTATTTAACCCAATCTTTTTCACGACAAAGGGCAAGAAGATGTGCAGTCAAATCATTTTAAGAGTGAACTCAGAGTTTCAGTGCAAGTCTGACACCTAGTGGACATTTAATGAACGACAAATAAATCCTTTTGCTTTCGGTTCTCAAACACAGCAGCAGACATTTGAAGTTGATAGGAAACGGAAACTGTTTCTGAACCGTTGTACGCATAACTGTATTTGTGCAGTCAGTAAAATGGCGGAAGCGAGTGTTTCATGGGCTCAGGATCAGTTCATCTGTTCAATCTGTCTGGATTTACTGAAGGATCCAGTGACCATTCCCTGTGGACACAGTTACTGTATGAGCTGTATTACAAACTGCTGGAATCAAGACGATCAGAAGAGAAACTACAGCTGCCCTCAGTGCAGACAGACCTTCAATACAAGACCTGATTTAGGAAAGAATGTGATGCTTGCTGAGATGTTGGGAAAACTGAAGAAGACAAATGTTCAGACTGATCGATCTGCTCTCAGTTCTGCTGGACCTGAAGATGTGGAGTGTGACGTCTGTACTGAGAGAAAACACAAAGCTATCAAGTCCTGTCTGGTGTGTCTTGAATCTTACTGTCAAACTCACTTTGAACAACATGAAGCTTTTCGGACAGGAAAGAGACACAAAGTGATTGATGTGACAGGAAGACTTCAGGAGATGATCTGCTCTCAACATGACAAACTCATCGAGGTTTACTGTCGCACTGATCAGAGATGTATTTGTTATCTGTGTGCGATGGATGAACATAAAAATCACGACACTGTATCAGCTGCAGCAGAGAGAACTGAGAAACAGGTATGAACAAATGAACAAATATATGAAATATAAATATAAAGCATAAGTGAAGTGGCTGCTTAGTGCTGCATAGCCACCTGGAGGCGCGCAAGAGCAGAAGAAATGACAGCTCGACTGTAAGACAGAAATTAGTTTAGAAGATTACTCACTCAAACCCGACCTGACCAGTTGAGTTATCTATTATGAATCTGTTGAACAGAGATTACTGGAGGACAAGCAGAGAAAACTCCATCAGAGAATCCAGGAGAAAGAGAAGAAGCTTCAGGATCTAAGAGAGACTGTGAAGATTCACACAGTGAGTTTTGATCAATAAAGAAATATAAATACTGAAATAAGTGTTTGAGATTGAGTATCAGTCTGATTTGAAAGGGGACATATCATGAAAATCTGACTTTTCCATGTTTAAGTGCTATAATTGGGTCCCCAGTGCTTCTATCAACCTAGAAAATGTGAAAAGGAACAACCCAGTATCTTAGTTTTGGTAAACCATTCTCTGCAAGAACGTGAAAAATCCCTGCAAGCAAGCCTACGATGGCCCTTTATGGCAAGCTCATTGATGGCCTGCTCATTGGCAAAACGTTGGCACATTAGTGCTGGCCCGGCAGCTCTCACTTAGCCCCAAGGAAGTCCTCACACAAAAAATCCCCAGAGTTAAATGAACACTGCTGCGTGTATATATTGCCCCAATCTTACAGAGTGTTAAAAAGTAACACTGAAGCAGAATTTAAAGCTCTGTTATCCCCTCTCTCCTCATCTCTGTTTAATAGCCAACATTGCATTTTACTTGTGGAGTTATTTTCTGATGTTGTCTGTTTTGTTTAAAGGTCGCATTCTTTCTGATCCCATTTTTTAAACTTTAGTTAGTGTGTAATGTTGCTATAATGTCATAAATAATACATGTAAAATGATAAAGCTCGAAGTTCACTCCCAGGCGATTTATTTTATTGAATAGAATTCCTCTTTCAAAGCCTACAGCAAATGCCCAGTTTGGACTACAGCCCTCTATTTCCTGCTTCAATGACGTCAGAAAAACTGTTTTTTGACTAAACTCCGCTCACAGGAATACGTCAGTCACCAGCTTTGGCTCAAACGGCTCTGCTAAGCTAAGCTGCTATCGAATCACAACACACTAAACAAACTACACAATCAGAACTCGATATGTATTTCTGAAAGAGGGACTTCACAGAACAAGGAAGACATCAGCCCGTTTTGAGGACAGTGAAAACAGCGCTATACAGATAAGTAAATTCTGTGAAAAATACAGTGTTTTTTACACATGAAACATGAACACATGTTATATTACCCACTATAAACACAATCAAAGCTTCAAAAGCATATAAAGAATGGGAGCTTTAAACTTATCATTATGGTGATCAGTGTTTGTTTTAGCTAAACCTGAACCTTAGGGCACACTCACACTATTCAAACCAGCTGGGCCCATTTGATCTGGTTTGTTTGACTAGTGTGATTGCTCTGTATTGTGACCGTGGTTTAGTTAATCTCACCCTGGCTGGCTTGCAGAGCTGTGCTAGAGCACGGTTCACTTGGGCTCAGGTGTGAAACGCGCAAGGGGATCGGAAATCTTGCCAGAGAGACGTTGATTGCACAACTACTCTTCTTTTTCATAAAAACCCTCCGTTGCAAGCAGCCGGGTAACGTGAATGTCTGAGCTGCACACACGACAGATCAACTAAGCAATATGATGCATATGAGAGGGCAGTGTGTCTTTGCACACCAAACGACTCAGAATAAAATAAAGACTTAACATTACGATGGGTTCCAGTGTTAAGAGATTGCTTTACTTCCTGCTTTGTTCAAAACAATCACATTCTAATGACGAAAGAGTGTCCAGGCTCGGATCCCTCAAACAACAGTATGAGTGCGTGCTTCTGGGGGAGTAGAGAGGGGGGACATGTCTTAATGTTTAAGACATGTTTGTTATGGCAAAGAAAAGACAATAGTGCAACTCTTTGGTGATGGTTAGTACATAATGTCAAAAACCATCATATAGAAAACTGATTTATTAATTTAGTGTTTGCTTACTCATCAAAAGTATAATTTTATGTTAATAATGAAATACTACAGTGCAAGGTCCAGAAATCTCACAGCAGTTGGTCCTTCTGAAGGATTTTGAAAAACTGTGCACATAAAAACTATCTATTGTGTAAATTTGACACACAAACATCAAGAATCAGAGTATGAATCTTAACAATGGTAAGACTTCATGTACTAACCACCACCAAAGAATTGAACTGTTGTCTTGTTTTGCCATAACAAACACGTTTTAACCAGACAAAGTTATAACAGTTAGAAAAATGTAAGAATCAAGTCAAACTAAAACAAACGCTGAACACCATAATGGTCAGTAGGGTTAGATTAGGGTTGGAAATAAATGATGCAGTACAGGTGCCCTCCAGGAAAAGGGCTGGAGACCCATGTTGTAGATTTATAATGCAGGCCCTGGGTAGGCCTAGTATCGGCTTCTTGGGGCTAAATGAAGGCTGCCCATGCAGGGCCAGTGCTAAGGGCCAACGTTTAGCCAGTGAGCAAAACCTGCTGGGGGCCCTAAGGCTAGCCCTAAATAATCATATGCTTGCTTGCAGGAATAGGTAATTGAAATTTGGCTCCCCTTGTGATGTCAGAATAGGATAATACTAGGGTGGTCCTTATTTTTCAACTTTTAAAAGTTCATGCTTTCATCCCACCAATATGTTTGAATAAATAATAAAAAATTGGGCATTTTTTTCAATATTAATTCATATAATAGGGGTTGCTCATGATCTTTGAAGTTTAACACATTCGCATATTATGTGATACTTGGTGCTAGCATGTATAATTGTTTGAGTTATTGTTTGAGAAAAAACATATCAAAACTTTTAATTGCATGGAGCATGCTCAAATAAGTCAATTGCTGCCGTAAGTTTTATTATTATTATATAACTTATGGCAGCAATTGACTTATTTGAGCAGGTTCCATGCAATTAAAACTGTTTAAGTTTTGATATGTTTTTTAAAGCAAGAAAGCTTCAATGTGAATGAAGCAAGACAATATACCCTGAGATAATGGCTGAAGCAAAGCGAAGCAAGTCCGCTATATGGTTACTCCGATCAGAAGAGACTGAAATAAATAACTAGAACAAAGTTACCCTCCTAGAATGTTATGTGTGTTGTGCGTTTTTAAATGGTACAGTTTTTGCAAAAAAATGTTATTTCAGAAATATTCAAAGGCTTTGAGCAACCTCTAGATATTATAGGAAAAATGCAAAGTTTTGCACAGTGTTTTTTTATTGATATCCTAACACATTTAGGGGGTGAGTTTTGAACATTAAAAAAATGACTCATTATGAGGACCACCCTAGGATAATACCTTAATCTAACCACACTGTAAGACGGCACCCACTGGCTCAACGAAGGAATCCAATGGTGTGGTGAAGGGATCACGTGTTCTTTCCGTCCGTAGCGCTTCTAGAAGAATAATTCCATTTATTTAATTTATTTCTTTGACCTCTGTGTTTAAATTATAATCTGACTCCAATTTAATATAGTAAGAATTTAGTGCATTATTCCAATTATCTGTTGATCATAATTTAGATATTTGATTATTTATAAATTCCCATAATCTTAGTTATTCGTTCATTAGGGACCCGATATCGCACAGGATATACGCCAGCCGCTGCGTATATCTCACGGACACAAAATTGTCAGTCTGATCTTAGTCAGAGGTTGCCGGGCAAACTAATACTTTTACATCTGGCCGCTTCGTGCTTGCTACGATCATAAAAATAGTTACTTTAGTCACGATCATGCAACTTGCTAAGGCAGGTGATAGACAGAAATCTGAGAGTCTTGGTGAATGTGCCCCATGCTCCATTCCACCATCAAAACATCAGTGTGATCATATCCTGACAGAATAATCTTGCGGTAATACCAGACTCCTTCTAATCTACTAGTCATAATAATTTCTGAAAGAATTAAAATAAATCAATACAATTTCTGAAGAACTTAAATGAATCAAATGTAACAATTTATTATACCAGGCAGGTTTCAGCTTAAAGAATATCATACAGAATATGATTCAATTCCAATTAATTAAAATGATCAACAGTTGCAAAAGTTACAAAGTCATACCTGGCAATAGACACTATGGCTACAGAGTACTTCCATCATGGATATAATACACGCAAAATGGTGTAGGAAGATTTCTTCCATGTTAATACACACATAGTGTGGGAGCTTCTGAACAGAATGCCTCCATAATGTTTGAATACACACACCCAAAGTGTGGGGAAGATTCTTGCTAAAGAATACTTCCCAGAGTCTCTTGCCAAGCCACCTTATATACACAGAATGAGATAAATAATAATACAATCTCAAATCAGGATTTGGTTGGTCGGTGCTCGTGACCTGAAGGAGCACCAAATGGGACTGTTAACCATCTGTAATCTGGACCTCCTCATAATGTGACACCCCTCACAGGAGTACAGATTAAGCTCTAAGCTTTGGTACACTTTCTCTTAGAATTATAGAAATTAGACCTTTTTCACCATCGCATAATCACCTTTAAAATGACACCAAACATGAAGATGAAACCTTTGTAGCTTCACAACATAGAATGAATATGACATTACATAGATTCAATAGACCTTTAGTGAACTGGAATTTGGGAGAGAAAGACAGAGAGGTTGAGTCCTGGTTATTACCACCACCCGGGGATTTTATTGCTTTATGGGTATCTCCACAAGCAAACCCAATGCTGATCTCTTGAACAGCTACTACAGCACTGACATTTTGTGCAGAGATCAACTCATTTGCATTTAAAAGGACAGATCCAAAAATGGCACATTTTTTGCTTACACCTACAAAGTGGCTATTTAAATATGCTATAATAAATTATCTATATGATATTTTGAGCTAAAACCTCACAAATGGGGACTTCATACATTTGGTTTTGGGGACACCAAAGATTTATTTGACATCTTTACAAAAAGCAGGAGATTGATGATCTGATGAGAAGAAATGATGAGATGGAGAAACTTTCACAAACAAAAGATCACATCAGTTTCCTTCAGGTAACTCAACACAGTACACTACAACATACATTACAATAAATACATATTGACTTCAATCAGATAGGATTGAGTTTTATTCATGCTAATAGAGTAAAAATCATGTCTAAATCACCACAAATCTGATGGTTGTGTATTGTAGGTTTGATGTTTTTGTCATTGTGTTATGTTCATGTAGAGTTTTCAGTCTCTCTCTTCATCTCCTGGATCTCCAGACAACATCACTGTCACTTCACTTTTCTCTTTTGATGATGTGATGACCTCTGTCACTAAACTGAAAGAAAAGATGGAGGATTTCTGTAAAGAAGAGATCGAAAAGATATCTGACAAAGGTACAGTAAAGAAACATCTATGTCTCAGACATGAGCTGTACAGTAGCATATAATATAACAGAAAAAAACATGCAGAACAGATTAAAATATGTATGGTTTAAATGAAAATTAACTAATGATGTCACTTTATTTCCTTAGTTTCATTTATTGAAATTATTCCCAAAGAACCCAAGACCAGAGCGGAGTTTATACAATGTAAGACACATTTTCTCAATTACATATGTTTATACCACAGGGCTTTTGAATGATTTATTCTGATTGGTTGAGAAAATAAAGAAAAATGAATGTGCTTTTTGGCGTGGGAAAAATATTGCTGTTGAAAACACAATTTACTTATCAGGTTTACTTTTTAAGTCACCATTATGGTGATCAGTGTTTGTTTTAGTTGGACACTGGACCCTTGACATTTTGCATACTAGTTTTTCCCTGCTTGCATTCACTTTGTGTGTTTCAAACATGTTTTTATAGTAATGTACAGAGGTGGGTAATAGAGGTTAGCCTGGTCCAACCAGACTCTCGTACATTCATTTCATTTGTACAAAGAGTCTGGCCACGCTCCATTGCAAAGCGTTACTTCCGTTAAGGAGGGTCCTCTGTTGAAGTTTAAAACTATTGGATCTGCCCAGAGTCACTCAGGATCTGCCATAGGCAATCGCTAACGTGTGGTCGTGACGTATATCATTCGCTGAATCCGGCCGAAAACAAGTCAGAATGATCAGACCAACAAAACTTAGCAAACATTGTTCTTGCTCCGGCTTTAACTTCTGTATAGTCGGCAGTTTTGCAACAACAGACCGAATAGCTTTTCTCATGTCTTTTTTCTTTGCTGCCATTACTGAACTACAACTCAAACTGACAAACGACCTCAACGTCATCGTTCTTAGCCACCCCCCTCTGTTCGCTGATTGGACCTTTAGATTTTTGCCGGAGAAAACTAAACTCTACACAGCAGTCCCAGACGTTGTACTGAAGCGAAGTGAAAATTAAGCAGAAGCATGTAGGAGGGCGGAGCCAGGCTAAGTAGAGGTCTACGCGGGTCCAAAAATTCCTACCTGAACCCGAAGAGACCCGTAATTGTGCTATACTGAACCGACCCAGACCCGTCTGTTATTTTGAAAGCTAGACCCGAATCCGTCCAGGAAGACACAGACCCGACTGGACCTGATTGGCAAATATTCTTAAGCTAAATGTTATCAATAAGTCAGTAAACAAGTAGGCAAAATTAACCTTTTTGTCTTACCCATAGAAGTTAGCCTTCTCCCTCCTTGTACCTGACTGTGATGCACAATCCTCATTGCCAAGAAATCCATGTTATTCCTCTCTTGACGATTTAAATGCTTATTCCAGCTTTAAAAGTCTACTTTACAGTTATGGTGATGAATAACGCAGTTTTACATTTGCTTTTGATCATGTCAACTTGCATAATAATTGATACCGCTTGCCCATTTGGATTATAATTACGATTGCTCATTCAGTGTCATGGCAAAGTATATAGATTCTTAAGAAGGAATAAAATAAAATCCTGAAAGTTTTTTTACATTTTGATAAAAAAGGTATTGCAACATATGTATGTATTGTATCGCGATACACCTATCGTGATATATATCGTACAGTGAAGCCCTTGCCAATACCCAGCCCTATTAAGTAAAGACGCTGGTAAAGATGGCGCCGTTGTGTGTGGCTTGCCGTCTGCTCCCGTCTGTGTCTCTGAGTTTGTCTATGTTACTATGTCTCTGGCTTTTATTTCAAGTTGTTTCACCACTATTAGTGTATGATCGTGAAACTCTTTTAAATTTGCGAATCTCTACGGACGCAGTTTTTACACAGGGTCAAAGAGGTCCATATTATTCCCCTCCCCCTTGGCTAACATCTCTACCGGCGAATTTACGCCGAACGCCGTGCTTTTTACCTGAAAAAAGACGCCGGAAAAGACGAGGAAAACGAGGAGGCGTATCTATAAAGATGAAATTCTTGCTCTTAGCAAAAAAAGACTCTAGATCCTGTTTGGATGTTTTAAATCATCATGGTGTGGATTATAGACGCTCTGTCATATGGCGTCCATCGGATCCTATGTGTTCCGGGATTATACCAGTTTTACCGACGACCTCTGCCCAGCTATCCCGGCCACGTCCACCTCAGCTTCGGCGGGGCGGTGTACGTTCACACAACCTCCGCTCGCTATGTCGGACAACACAAGCGGCGGATGGTTCGGTGCAGGTAAGAATGGCGTTAGTAAATGCAAGATCAGCGGTGAATAAGACTTTCATCCTTAATGATTTCTTCACTTCAAATTCACTGGACTTTTTATTTGTGACGGAAACCTGGTTTACGGCTGGGGATGTGAGTCCGTTTTCCGAACTATTACCCGACAACTGTAAATTTTTTAATTCTCCGCGAACGGCGAGAAGGGGAGGTGGTTTGGCAACCATTTTCAAAGAAAACTTCTCTAGTCGGGTCTTAAAGACGGATGCCTATAATAGTTTTGAACTTCAACTCCTGGTACTGGGCTCTGTAAATCCATGGGTAATTGCATTGATTTATCGACCCCCAAAACCTCATAAAGACTTTCTGGTGGATTTCTCTGCGTTTTTAAGTGGTATCATCCTTACTTTTGATAGACTTTTAATCCTTGGAGATTTTAATATTCATGTGTGCTGTCCAACTAATGTGTTGGCAAAGGATTTTATTAGTCTTTTAGACTCATTTGAGCTGTTGCAACTAGTGAACAGTCCTACTCATTCACATGGCCATACACTTGACCTTGTGCTCTGCCGCGGCTTTTCAGTGCTGGACATTGAAGTAGATGAATGCAGTTTTTCAGATCATAAGCCTGTTTTATTTACTGTCTCACTGTCTTCTCCTGCTGTTAAATCATGTAAACCAGCCTATGTGACTCGTATGATATCTTCCACTACATCTGAGACCTTTTCATTAATGTTTAATGAGTTTTCTCAACCACTTGGCTCTTTTTTATCTGATCAAAGTGCTGATGAGCTTATACACCGTTTTAATGATGTTTGCACTAATATCCTGGACTGTGTAGCTCCTAAGCAGCTTAGAAAATCTAAATCTAGGTCTGTACCATGGTTTAATGATGCTACACGTGCCCTGAGACAGACTTGTAGAAAAGCAGAAAGAAGGTGGAAGAAGAATAAGCTCCAGATTTCATTTGAAATCTTAAGGTCTGCTCTATATCAATATCAGAAAGCCGTAAGACTGGCTAAGTCAATGTATTTGTCGGAGCTCATTGAGAAGAATGTGCATAAACCAAGAATGATTTTTAATACTATAAATGCTGTGGTGAATCCACCTGGATAAGGACCTTTTTGAAACGACTGAAATGTGTGAGAGGTTTGGTCTTTTTTTTGTAGAGAAGATAAGGGAAATTAGGCAGAAAATTAGTCCTGCTAATTATGATCCTGCAGTTTATTATAATCCCAAAGCCATTTTTAGCCAGTTTAGTCCAGTTTCATTTTCTTGTCTTCAGGACATTGTGAAGCAGTTAAAACCATGTGGGTCTCCTGGTGATGTTATGTCTCCTCGTCTTTTTAAAGAAGTTTTTGATGTGGTGGGTCCTGTCTTCCTGGTTTTTATTAATAAGTGTCTAGAATCAGGAATGGTACCTGATTGTTTGAAGCATGCAATTGTGAAACCACTCTTAAAAAGTCCAAATTTGGATCCTTTAATTTTATCTAATTTTAGGCCTGTTTCTAATATTTCTTTTTGCTCCAAAATTTTGGAGAAAGTGGTCTTTCAGCAACTGCAGAAGTTTTTGAATGATAACAAGATTTTTGATGTTTTCCAATCAGGTTTTAGAAAGTTTCATTCTACAGAGACAGCACTGGTAAAAGTTTTAAATGATATTTTAATGACTACTGATTCAGGTGACTCTGTTGTGCTGGTATTATTAGATTTAAGTGCGGCATTTGATATAGTGGACCATGAGGTCTTGATTGCCCGGCTAGAACGAGTTGTAGGCCTCAGTGGAACAGTATTAAGCTGGGTTCGATCATATCTTAAAAATAGAAGTTTTTCAGTTAATATTGGAGGTAATTTCTCTGGGGTGTTTCCTCTGACGTGTGGGGTCCCCCAAGGTTCTATTTTAGCACCGTTATTGTTTTCTCTATATATGCTTCCTTTAGCGTCTATTTTTGGAAAGTATGGCTTATACTATCACTGCTATGCAGATGATACGCAACTCTATTTGCCTTTAAAGAAAAAAATGGTATAGACTACCTCAGTGCCTGTCTCTCTGATGTTAAAGCCTGGATGTCCTTGAATTTTTTTAATCTGAATGAGAAGAAAACGGAGATCATGGTGTTTGGCTCGCCCGATGTTCTGGAAAATTCTTTTGGAAATTCTGGTATTTTATCTTCTTCGGTCAAATCAAGTGTAAAAAACTTAGGTGTATTTTTCGATAGTGCACTCAAATTTGATAGGCAAATAAATGCAGTTGTAAAAGCGAGTTTTTATCAATTAAGAATGCTGGCTAAAGTGAAGACCTTTCTTTCTTTTAAACACTTAGAAATTGCAACCCATGCTTTTATTTCATCCAGAATTGATTATTGTAATGCGCTGTTTGTGGGAATAAATAGCTCGTTAATAGCGAGATTACAAATGGTTCAAAATTCCGCTGCGCGGCTGTTAACCGGCGTTCGTAAATACGAACATATTTCTCCTGTGCTAATGTCTTTACATTGGCTTCCGGTACAGTGTAGAATTGATTTTAAAGTGCTTTTGCTCGTTTTTAAATCGTTAAATGGACTCGCTCCCCTCTACCTCTCGGATTTGTTGGGTGAATATCGTCCGGAAAGAACTGCCAACCAGAATCTGTTAACTGTTCCAAAGTCCAAATTAAAATCTAGGGGTGATCGAGCTTTTGCCATAGCCGCACCTAAACTTTGGAACACTTTACCGCTTCATATAAGAATATCCCCAACATTACATATATTTAAATCTAAGTTAAAAACATACTTTTTTACTAAGGCCTATGACTCGTGATGATATTTGTTGTCTGATGTTGATGTGGTTTGTATATTTGTGTTTTTTTTTTTAATTAGTCATTATCTCATTGTACAGCACATTGGTCAACTGGAGTTGTTTTTAATCGTGCTTTATAAATAAATTGAGACTTGAGACTTATTAACGACGGGGAAAATGGTTTGTGCGTCAAGCGCACAATCTAAATGGGCTGTTTCTATTCTTGTAATTGTCACGGGGTGACGATCTTTCAGGGCGGAACCAAAAGTTGAGGAAGTTTTGGTTCCGCCCGGATGTTTCCGTCCAGACCGGAAAACGGAAACACCGGACATCCGGCAGATTCACGGAGGCTGTAATCAGCCGATTGGGCACAGCTGTGCCTAGTTGAAGAGATCGCCGGGTAATTGGATGATTATAGTACAGAGAGGAGTATATAAAGCACAGTTAGAACACAGTTAGTGGTGCTTAGTGTGTGCTGGGAAACGGAGCTGTGCTCATTTTTGGATGTGGTGGCTGTCTGTGTTTCTCTCTCTCTCTCTCGTTTCAGTCTGTATTGTGGACCTGCTGGAGTAAACAGGAAAGCCCTATGGGTAAGAAGGAACTTTGTTCTAACCAATACTGAAGGAGTAAAGCAGGAAGAGATATTGACCGTCTGGTACAACGTAAATAAAGGCTATCCGCCGTGAGTATACCCTTTCTGTGTGGAGTAACTGGCAAAAATTAACTTGTGTAGCCATTGGAAACCTCCAGGAAAAGGAGGGCGGCCCTACCCCTACAAGAGGGTGGTGGGCGAGCCGTTAGAAGTACACATTCAAACAGCCGCCGCAACGAGACTTATTGTGGTCGTATTTCCCATCGCCTTATCGTAGCCCAAGCGCAGTGGAGGACACCGGGCGCTTCCCTTGTTGTGGTGCACTTATAGTGTGGTGAGTGAGACTGTGTAATAAATCTTTTCACGTTGGAGTGGTGCTGTGTATTTGCTGTGGGTTGCTGTGTGTCTTGTAGACGAAGCCCCGCATCATCCATTTTCTTCCACTGGGCAGAGGACGGAGAGGCCAACGACCTCAGAAACTACTGTTACTATCTGTAGTGTGCTGTTTGGAGTACGAAGGGACGCAGACTAAGAGCTGTCCGTGACCGTGAGTAAACCATTGGAAACATTCGTGGTGTGAACTTACCTGTGTCTGTTTTGTCGCAGAGTCAGAGGCGAAAGGGTCCGCCGCCCCGTGGTCTCTACGAAAAGGGCGCCCCCGTCTAGGAATCGATCGGCCTATGGGCATTGGAGATAGGGCAGCGCTCGACCCGGTGAGGTGGTGTGTGACCTTCGCCCCTCTGCTGACCTACGGAGGAGAACCATACCTACCCAGAAAGCTGTAAACAGCAGAGCCGCGGCCACCTGGAGAGAGAGAGCAGAACGAGAGTGAATCATTGAAGAGCAAACTGTGAACGTGATACCTACCCAGAAAGCTGTAAACAGCAGAGCCGGTGAGAATTACTCGAAGTCTCAGCAACAGTGTCTTCGTGTTCTAGCGGCCACCTGTGGAGAGAGAGCAGAACGAGAGTGAATCATTGAAGAGCCACCTGTGAACGCGATACCTACCCAGAAAGCTGTAAACAGCAGAGCCGGTGAGAAATACTCGAAGTCTCAGTAACAGTGTCTTTGTGTTCTAGCGGCCACCTGTGGAGAGAGAGCAGAACGAGAGTGAATCATTGAAGAGCAAACTGTGAACGTGATACCTACCCAGAAAGCTGTAAACAGCAGAGCCGGTGAGAAATACTCGAAGTCTCAGTAACAGTGTCTTTGTGTTCTAGCGGCCACCTGTGGAGAGAGAGCAGAACGAGAATGAATCATTGAAGAGCAAACTGTGAACGTGATATCTACCCAGAAAGCTGTAAACAGCAGAGCCGGTGAGAAATACTCGAAGTCTCAGTAACAGTGTCTTTGTGTTCTAGCGGCCAACTGTGGAGAGAGAGCAGAACGAGAGTGAATTATTGAAGAGCAAACTGTGAACGTGATACCTACCCAGAAAGCTGTAAGCGGCGGAGCCGGTGAGAATTACTCGAAGTCTCAGCAACAGTGCTTTTGTGTCACAGCGACTATCTGTGGGGCACAAGGAGAACGTGGGCGGACGTACGACAAGGAACGTAAAGGCACGTGGGGCGAGGACCCCCTGCCGACCCGAGGAAGGGTACACCTACAGTGGAGATCCTCCTTACCGGTCACACCAAAATTATTCTGCCTCCAGGACGGAAGAAGGAGGGCGCCACGGTTAGCAGGGTCCAGGCCGGAGCCTGACGTTTCCCTTTCTCCCCCGGCTTATGGTGGTTGGCACCCCTGTTGTCCTTGGCCTGTCTGCCCGTGGCTGCAGTCTCCCTGGAGGGAGAAGAAGAGACCTATTAGTTTTAATTCCCCTTTCCCTAAATTCCCAGTTCTTTTAAATATTTAAACTAAATAAAGCTTGTTTTAAATTTTACTTACCTGTTCCCGTGTTTGTCTGGTCATTGGGTTGGCTTTGGGGACCTCCTCGAGGTGGGAGTTGCAAAGGGGCGTGGCTTTAGTTTAAAACAGCCAGCCCCTGGTGGTGACAGATTTTGGCGTAGTCGGCAGGGCCCCACCTCGAGTTGAGTAACCAAGGTCACCCAATGACTGACAACGCGGGGCCTGCAGCCCCACCCCGTGCCACATCTATTATCATGGGAAGCCCATGGATCCAGAAATACGGAGGAGCAGAGTCGGAGGTACGACTGACCGAATGGAAGGCCCAATTAGAGTACTTGGCCGACTTACAGGGCCTTAGCGCCGCTCAGCGGCTCCAGTTTGTGTTGAACTCCCTAGAGGGAGAAGCACGGCGAGAGGTACAAGCCGCCCCCGAAGCAATCCGAGCCACCGCCCAGACTGTGTTCCAGTTCCTTACTGAGCAATATGGCGACCATACCCCCGTAGCTGTCCTCCGTTCACAATTTTTTAATTGTAAGCAAGGCCCCCGACAACCTATTAGAGCTTTTGCCCTCAGGCTGCGAGAGCAGTTCACTCGCCTGCAGGCCCGACGAGACCATGGGCTAGGAGACGGAGAGACATTGTTACGTGACCAGTTCCTCCTGGGGATGAAAGAGGGCCCCGTGAGACAAAGTCTGAGGGTCCAGTTTCGGAGGGACTCTGGGCTCACCTTTGAAGACCTAAAGAAGGAGGCGCTGGCCTTGGAGGATGATGAGGTCGAAGTAAGTGAAACCCCTGTATGTGCAGCCGTAAGTGGGAACACCGCAGTACCACCTGAACACGCAGATTGGAAGCAAGCCCTGAGAGTAGAATTGTTGAAAGATGTCCGAGAGCAGATGTCGGAACTATCTAAGACTCTTCTGGGAGAACTTCGCCAAGGTAGGGCGCGAGAGGAACCGAGGCCGGCACCCCGAGAGCGAGTCTTCTCTGAGAGGGGCCGAGAGCCACCGGGGCGCCCAAACCGTTTTAACCGGCCCCGCTTCGAGTGGGATGACCAAGGGCGACCAATCTGCAATCGTTGTGGAGAACCAGGGCATTATAGCCGTCAGTGTGGGCCTCGCAGGGCATCGGAAGGGGGTTTTTAGGACGACCGGCCACAGTGGGTCGTGTGGCCGGGACCCCTCGAGGAGACCCGGAAAGACGTGATAACTCAAGAGACCAGATGGTTGGGCATAGCCCAATGGTGGAGGTGAAGGTATGTGGCAAGACAATACAGTGCCTGGTAGATACGGGCTCTCAAGTGACATTGTTTGCCGAAAGTCTCTCGCAGGAAGTATTCGGGAAGCAGAGAACCCAAGGAGGAGAGGCCCCCTGGCTGACGTTGCGGGGCGCCAACGGCTTAGAGATTCCTTACATTGGCTATCGGCTGACGGACTTAGAAGTTCACGGGGTGTTAGTTCCCCAAAAAGGGGTGATCATCGTGGAAGACAGGTGTTTGGGTGTCCATCGAGCCCTATTAGGGATGAACGTGCTCTCCGAATGTTGGGAGGAGTTATTTCGGGCTAAGCCCGGCCCTAGGATCTCCCCTGTTGAGAGGCCCTTATGGGAGCGAGTAGTCGCCGACTGTCGTCGGGTCCAGATGACCCAGGTCCGCAGAGGCCGAGAAGAGGTAGGGAGAGTGATGTGTCGCTATGCTTTATCTATCCCCCCTAGGAGTGAGGCCATGGTGTGGGTGAGAGTGGCCCCCCGAGGAGTTGGCCCCGAAGAGTGGGTATTGGTTGAACCCCACGCTGATTGCCCCCAAGTGGAAGTAGCACGAGGCCTAGCGGCGGTCCACCGGGGGAGGGTCCCTGTAAAGGTTCGAAATGACCACCCCTACCCAGTACATTTACACCGACACCAGCGGCTGGCCCGACTCACGGGGGTTGCACCCCATCAGGTGAGGGAAGAGAGAGATGTTAGTTTCCGTCAGGTGTGCCCCACTGTCATCGAGGTGGCCCTGACGCAGATGGAAGCCCCTTCGAACAACAGGGAGAGGGACGTGCCAAGACACCTGGCAGGTGAGTCCCTGCAAGGGGAAAAGCTGGAACAGGCGCAGACACAAAGACTCCAAGCCCTCCTTCAGAAATGGCAACATGTGTTTGCAAGACACGAGGAGGATTACGGATGCACTAAGGTGGTAGAACATCATATTCCGACTGGAGATGCAGGACCCAGTAGGGAGAGGTACCGGCCGATCCCACCCACTTTGTATACAGAGGTACGCTCACTATTGCAGGGCATGCTGGGGCGGGGCATCGTCCGGGAAAGCAGTAGCCCATGGGCGGCCCCCATCGTACTTGTGCAGAAGAAGTCGGGAGCTTGGAGGTTTTGTGTGGACTATCGTAAGCTCAACCTGGTGACTAAGAAAGACGCTTTTCCCCTACCCCGGATCGAAGACTCCCTTGCGGGTCTCACGCGGTCTGCATGGTACTCCACTCTGGATCTGGCCAGTGGGTATTGGCAGGTGCCAGTGGCCGAGGCCGATAGGGAGAAGACCGCTTTCACGACCCCGTTTGGATTATTCGAGTGGGAACGGATGCCCTTCGGGCTCTGCAACGCCCCAGCCACGTTCCAACGCCTGATGCAGCGCTGTCTGGGAGGTCAGTTAATGGAGTCAGTCTTGGTATATCTGGATGATGTAATTGTGTACTCCCCAGATTTCGATTCCCACCTCCGGCACCTCGAAGAGGTTTTCCAGGCAATGGAGAAATATGGGCTGAAGTTGCAACCCGATAAATGCCATCTGTTGAGGCGAGAGGTCCAGTTCCTGGGTCACGTGGTCAGCGCTGCTGGGGTGGCTGTAGACCCTGGGAAAGTCTCTGCAGTAAGAGATTGGAGTGCGCCCAAGACTGTGAGGCAAGTACGTTCATTTCTAGGGTTTGTGGGATACTACAGACGGTTCATAAAAGATTTTTCCAAGATCGCTAAGCCACTTAACCAGCTGCTGGTCGGTACAGGGCGGAACCGGGGAAGGGGATCACCCCCGATTGACTGGGATGAGTCCTGTGAGGGGGCATTTCAGAGGTTGAAACAGGAATTATTACAGGCTCCTATCTTAGCCTATGCAGACTTTACTCAACCATTTACCTTGTATACAGACGCTAGCAACCTGGGGTTGGGAGCGGTCTTGGCCCAACGACAAGCGGGAACAGAACGGGTGATTGCCTACGCAAGCCGAAGCCTCCACCCAGCTGAGAAGAACGACGCAAACTACAGCTCATTTAAACTGGAACTGCTGGCCCTGAAGTGGGCCCTGAGCGAGAAGTTTAAGGACTACCTCTGGGGTGCTAAGGTAACGGTGATTACGGACAATAATCCTTTGGTACATTTACAGACAGCGAAGTTGGGAGCTGTGGAGCAGCGCTGGGTGGCACAACTTGCCAATTTCGAGTATCAACTGCAGTATCGGCCTGGGCGAGAACACACGAACGCGGACGCCTTGTCCCGATTGCCAGAGGCGGACAACCCCGGTTGCCGGGGAGGCAAGGAAGAAGAAAGCCAGAGGGAGGGCTATCTGATAGGGGCCGTGGAGGCCCCAGGAGGCCAGCAGGAGGCGGTACCGGAGAATTGGGGCTGGGACCCCTGTCGGTGGAAAGCGAGGCAGGCCCAGGATCAGGATGTGTGTCAGGTAAAGATGTGGGTGGAGCAGGGCCGACGGCCAACATCATCTGAGAGGCTGACCCAAACAGAGACGGGAAAAAGACTGCTGGGACAGTGGGACAAGTTGGAACTACAAGAAGGGGTGCTTTGCCGGAAGGTTAGTGACCCGAAGCTGGACGAAGAGGTGCGCCAGATCGTGGTGCCCGCCGATCAAGCAGCAGCCTTGGTGTCCGCCTACCATGATCAGCTGGGGCACCAGGGACAGGAACGGACAGTATCGCTGCTGCGCAGGTTTTTCTACTGGCCGGGGCTGGAAGCATCAGTACGCAGCTTGGTCCAAGCTTGCCCCAGGTGTATGTTGTTTAAATCTCGACGAGAGGCTCGAGCGCCGATGGTGCCCATACATGCCAAAGCCCCCCTCCACATCATGGCGATGGATTTCCTGACACTGGGCCGGCCACAGGACCGCTATCCGAACATCTTAGTAATCACCGACCTGTTTACAAAATACGCATGGGCAGTTCCCACCCTTGAACAGACGGCAAACACCACCGCAACGGCTCTATGGCGGCACGTCTTCCAAACGTTCGGATGTCCAGAGTTCCTGCACTCAGACCAAGGGGCAAATTTCGAATCAAAGGTGATCCGAGAATTATGCCAGCTGTATGGATGCACGAAGACCCATACGACGTCGTATCACCCTCAAGGAAATGGCTGTTGTGAGAGGTTTAATCAGACCCTGTTGGGGCTCCTAGGGACCCTGGACCAACGGAAGCAGAGCGATTGGGTGAGTGCTCTACCGAACCTTTTGCAAGCTTATAATAACAGCGTTCATAGTACGACGGGGTATGCCCCCACTTATCTGATGTTCGGCAGACATGTGCGGATGCCCACGGACCTGGTCTTGGGAGTGGCCGCTGGCCAAGAGGAAGGGAGCGTGACGGAATGGGTGGGGCGCCACCACCAACGGCTGCACTTTGCTTACGAACAGGTATCCCAGAAGATCCGGGCTACAGGGGAAAAGAACAAGCGGCTGTACGACCGGACGGCCCGGGACGCCCCCTTGTTACCAGGAGAGAGAGTCTTGGTCCGAGACAATCGGCGGCAAGGCAAAGGAAAGCTGAGTGACCGTTGGGAGACCACCCCGTACGTAGTCTGCAGGCAACAGAGGCCGGGACAGCCGGTGTATACCATCCGGCCGGAAGGAAAGGCCGGCCCTGAACGGGTGGTGCACCGAAACATGATTCGCCCTTGCCCAAATTATCCCGAGGTCGCGAAGGAGGTAGTGGCGGAACCGGCACCGACGGC
This sequence comes from Paramisgurnus dabryanus, assembly GCF_030506205.2. Lineage (NCBI taxonomy): Eukaryota > Metazoa > Chordata > Actinopteri > Cypriniformes > Cobitidae > Paramisgurnus > Paramisgurnus dabryanus. The sequence continues at coordinate 9,735,069 of NC_133342.1, read as the reverse complement.
CCCCTGGATGGAAGGATGGGCTGTGGTACCAGGCCTACCCGTGGTAGCACCACCCCCGGCCGCCCCAGGAGAGCCAGAGCTAGCACCTGAGCCAGTTGAACCCCCGGCCGCCCAGGGACAGCCAGAGCCAGTACCAGAGCCAGCCGAACCCCCGGCCGCCCAAAGACAACCTGAGGTTGTGCCCGAGCCCGCCGAACCTGACTCCCCTGTGAGGCGCTCCCAACGGGAGAATCGAGGCCGACCCCCTTCCCGTTACGGTGAGTGGACTACTCAAAGGCATTCCAGGGACTGGAATGCATTGGCGGGGGAGGATGTCACGGGGTGACGATCTTTCAGGGCGGAACCAAAAGTTGAGGAAGTTTTGGTTCCGCCCGGATGTTTCCGTCCAGACCGGAAAACGGAAACACCGGACATCCGGCAGATTCACGGAGGCTGTAATCAGCCGATTGGGCACAGCTGTGCCTAGTTGAAGAGATCGCCGGGTAATTGGATGATTATAGTACAGAGAGGAGTATATAAAGCACAGTTAGAACACAGTTAGTGGTGCTTAGTGTGTGCTGGGAAACGGAGCTGTGCTCATTTTTGGATGTGGTGGCTGTCTGTGTTTCTCTCTCTCTCTCTCGTTTCAGTCTGTATTGTGGACCTGCTGGAGTAAACAGGAAAGCCCTATGGGTAAGAAGGAACTTTGTTCTAACCAATACTGAAGGAGTAAAGCAGGAAGAGATATTGACCGTCTGGTACAACGTAAATAAAGGCTATCCGCCGTGAGTATACCCTTTCTGTGTGGAGTAACTGGCAAAAATTAACTTGTGTAGCCATTGGAAACCTCCAGGAAAAGGAGGGCGGCCCTACCCCTACAAGAGGGTGGTGGGCGAGCCGTTAGAAGTACACATTCAAACAGCCGCCGCAACGAGACTTATTGTGGTCGTATTTCCCATCGCCTTATCGTAGCCCAAGCGCAGTGGAGGACACCGGGCGCTTCCCTTGTTGTGGTGCACTTATAGTGTGGTGAGTGAGACTGTGTAATAAATCTTTTCACGTTGGAGTGGTGCTGTGTATTTGCTGTGGGTTGCTGTGTGTCTTGTAGACGAAGCCCCGCATCATCCATTTTCTTCCACTGGGCAGAGGACGGAGAGGCCAACGACCTCAGAAACTACTGTTACTATCTGTAGTGTGCTGTTTGGAGTACGAAGGGACGCAGACTAAGAGCTGTCCGTGACCGTGAGTAAACCATTGGAAACATTCGTGGTGTGAACTTACCTGTGTCTGTTTTGTCGCAGAGTCAGAGGCGAAAGGGTCCGCCGCCCCGTGGTCTCTACGAAAAGGGCGCCCCCGTCTAGGAATCGATCGGCCTATGGGCATTGGAGATAGGGCAGCGCTCGACCCGGTGAGGTGGTGTGTGACCTTCGCCCCTCTGCTGACCTACGGAGGAGAACCATACCTACCCAGAAAGCTGTAAACAGCAGAGCCGCGGCCACCTGGAGAGAGAGAGCAGAACGAGAGTGAATCATTGAAGAGCAAACTGTGAACGTGATACCTACCCAGAAAGCTGTAAACAGCAGAGCCGGTGAGAATTACTCGAAGTCTCAGCAACAGTGTCTTCGTGTTCTAGCGGCCACCTGTGGAGAGAGAGCAGAACGAGAGTGAATCATTGAAGAGCCACCTGTGAACGCGATACCTACCCAGAAAGCTGTAAACAGCAGAGCCGGTGAGAAATACTCGAAGTCTCAGTAACAGTGTCTTTGTGTTCTAGCGGCCACCTGTGGAGAGAGAGCAGAACGAGAGTGAATCATTGAAGAGCAAACTGTGAACGTGATACCTACCCAGAAAGCTGTAAACAGCAGAGCCGGTGAGAAATACTCGAAGTCTCAGTAACAGTGTCTTTGTGTTCTAGCGGCCACCTGTGGAGAGAGAGCAGAACGAGAATGAATCATTGAAGAGCAAACTGTGAACGTGATATCTACCCAGAAAGCTGTAAACAGCAGAGCCGGTGAGAAATACTCGAAGTCTCAGTAACAGTGTCTTTGTGTTCTAGCGGCCAACTGTGGAGAGAGAGCAGAACGAGAGTGAATTATTGAAGAGCAAACTGTGAACGTGATACCTACCCAGAAAGCTGTAAGCGGCGGAGCCGGTGAGAATTACTCGAAGTCTCAGCAACAGTGCTTTTGTGTCACAGCGACTATCTGTGGGGCACAAGGAGAACGTGGGCGGACGTACGACAAGGAACGTAAAGGCACGTGGGGCGAGGACCCCCTGCCGACCCGAGGAAGGGTACACCTACAGTGGAGATCCTCCTTACCGGTCACACCAAAATTATTCTGCCTCCAGGACGGAAGAAGGAGGGCGCCACGGTTAGCAGGGTCCAGGCCGGAGCCTGACGTTTCCCTTTCTCCCCCGGCTTATGGTGGTTGGCACCCCTGTTGTCCTTGGCCTGTCTGCCCGTGGCTGCAGTCTCCCTGGAGGGAGAAGAAGAGACCTATTAGTTTTAATTCCCCTTTCCCTAAATTCCCAGTTCTTTTAAATATTTAAACTAAATAAAGCTTGTTTTAAATTTAACTTACCTGTTCCCGTGTTTGTCTGGTCATTGGGTTGGCTTTGGGGACCTCCTCGAGGTGGGAGTTGCAAAGGGGCGTGGCTTTAGTTTAAAACAGCCAGCCCCTGGTGGTGACATAATGAGTAATGGGTGTGTTCTGGGCGTAACATGCAATAAACCAATGAGACTGTCAGGTCTCATCCCCTTTAAAAGCCAGTTGCACTGGGGCATGAAGATTCCCTATTTAGATAGTGGAATTTGTAAACTGAAAAGCTAAGTGGAGGAAGAAGACCACCAGTTTAAGATTGATGTTAAAAAAATGTTTTGTTTTATTTGTATTAAAATTGTTATTTTGTTATTTTTTGTATTAAAACCTTTAAAAGTAGTTTTCTTTCAGTCATGGAAGTACAATTGGCAGGCTTTTAATTGCTGTAAATGTATGGATAGCCTACATGATCAGTGTAATCTCCAGGGGTGTGATTCTTCCGGATAAATCCGGAATTCCGGCTTTTCCGACCTGAAAATGAGGCTTTCGTGAATCATGCAAATCCAATTGTTTATGTGTGTGTGGGGGGGGGGGTTTGCAAGGCACCATTATAAATAACCGCATATCACTCCGCATTAGTCTATTTATTTGTCACGATGGAACTTCATTCAAAGCAGAGCTCACCAAACAGCTTGCAGTCAGATCTCCGGCGTGTGGTGTTGGCTGCGAATTAAAAAAAAATCATGCGTTCGCCTACAAATAGTATGAGAGAAACACATCTTTCACTCTCAACCAAACTAACAAACTAGCCAATCAGAAGTAGAATGGGGAGGGGTCTTTGAGGTGTGGCTGAGATCCAGCTACAGATGCCGCGCGGCTGCGGAGAAGTCATAACAAGTTAACGTTGTCAGCAGGATGAAGAGTAAGTTTATGAAGCCTAGGTAAGACAACCTAATTGATAAAGGACCTAAATCAGTGGCGCTGGGCATGGATAGAAGGAATAGGCAGAGATAAACAGCATTTTAGTAGTAAGAAAATTAAGAGAACCCGCCAGGTGTTTGCTCCTTTACAAAACTGTCCGTTTCAAATCAGGCTATGCCAGTAATGTGAATATCAGATTTCTCGTCGAGGTGAAATGCTGTCTCGCAATATCAATACAAAGTTGCGTTTGTGTCAAAACGTTTGCTTGCATTATTATTCTGTAATCACATACGCACGCATCCACGCAAATCAGATCCAACGTCATCCTGACAAACACACGCCTGTATTTGGTCCTCTTAATGGTGAATCTGGCAGTAATGCTTGTGATTACAGAATAATATAATGACAAACACACACATTCATGGATCTGGTTTGCCTGTGTGTGTGTGTGTGTGTGTGTCTGTGTGCGCGGCCGGGTAATTATCACGTTGGGGGGACCAATTGTCCCCACAAAGATAGGAATACCAGTATTTTTGTGACCTTGTGGGGACATTTTGATGTCCCCATGAGGAAACAAGCTAATAAATCAAACAGAATAATGTTTCTTGAAAATCTAAGGTATCAGACAGTTTCCTGTGATGGTTGGGGTTAGGGAATGGGGCAGGTAAGGGGAATAGAATATACAGTTTGTACAGAATAAAATGCATTACGTCTATGGAATGTCCCCAAAAAACATGTAAACCAGAACGTGCGTGTGCGTGTGCGTGTGTGTGTGCGTGTGTGTGTGTGTGTGTGTGTGTGTGTGTGTGTGTGTGTGAAATGCGTAGCTCGACTGTGCCAAAAGAACTATGCAAAAGACAAATGCGCTTGACTGCCCTTCCAGAAATTCACAACATTTGAATTAAGTAACAAATGTTGTAATCAATAATTAATCTGTATTAAATGCCCCCACTAACATGTTCTATAAACATTTAACATGTAAATAGCGAATCTCATTTATCAAATTGTGTATGTGGCTTGTGTGCCTTATTATTACCATATGCAACCAAAGATTTTACTAAAAGGGCATACATTTGTTTAGAAGAACATAAAAATCCTTATAGATCTAGTCACTTATTTTTACTCTCAAAATGCACCACATTGATGTATTTACCTTTAAATGCACAAAATGATTTTGTTCAGTCTGATGCAGTGGCAAGGCTACATAATGGTCAGGGTGGCACTTGCCCACGCAAATTGATGATTGGACACTCAGATCGATCAACTTTGAGCCTAAATTATATTTCAACTGTATTTCATTTTATATATATACGTGTGTGTGTGTGTGTGTGTGTGTGTGTGTGCGTGTGTGTGTCGCCACGTCATGGTAGGTGTGCCGTATATTTTCCTGCTTTTTTGTCCTTTGCCAATCACACCTATGAATCTCAAAGATTAATTTACAAAAATGCCAGTTTTGTACTGTAAAAATACTTTATTTGTAACAAACAAGAGATAAAAATTAACAAACGTGTGGAGACGTTATCCACCCCTGGCCTAAATCAAAGCCGAGCAAAATATGCAGTACTGTCATCTTGTCTACCTCAATTTATCTTTAGCCCATCACTATTTCACTTCTGTCAGAGTAATTGAGCTATTTTCTTCTTCTAACAGATAAAAACTGAAGAACTGACTGTTGACTTGTTGTCTAATATATCTGACTGTAATAATATAATCAATGTTATTCACTTAATCTCTTTAAATGATCAGTGTATAGATACTTTATGTACACTAATCTGACATTTACACTAAGATTAACAAATAAATGATAGTCGAAACGTGATTATATGCAATATTATTATATGTGATTCTGTGAAATCCAGGCTAAAGTCTCAAAATCAAATTCTGAGATAATGAACATCAAAGTTTGATTTCAGATTAATATCTGATTTCAGTCACTAGCATAGCCTTACTCAATATTTACCTTATCAAGATTATATTTTCACATAATCTTGTTTACAAAAATCCCCCGAAAAAAAGAAGGTTTTCAAGGCAAGGTCACATACAATGTTACAAACTAATGTAAATTAAAATATTATGTATTTATCTTTTTCAGATTTTAGCCTGCTCTCTCTGGATCCAGACACATCAAGTAGATTTATTTGTCTGTCTGAGGAGAACAGAGTGGCTACTCACACTTCCACAGATCAGAAGTATCCTAAACATCCAGACAGATTTGATGATTGTCTTCAGGTGTTGTGTAGAGAGAGTTTGTGTGGACGCTGTTACTGGGAGGTTGAGTGGTGTGGTGATGGTGTGTGTATATCAGTGTCCTATGAGAGCATCAGCAGGAAGGGAGGAGGTCCTGAGGGTGCATTTGGATATAATGATCAGTCCTGGGGTTTAGACTGCTCTCCCTCTGAATGTTCATTCTGGCATAATAAGATAAAGACAGATCTCCCAATAGTCTCCAGTTCTTGTAGGATAGGAGTTTATGTGAATCACAGTGCAGGAATTTTGTCCTTCTACAGCGTCTCTGACACAATGACCCTCATCCACAGAGTCAACACCACATTCACTAAACCTCTCTATCCTGGGTTTGGGTTACGTCAGAGGTCAACAGTGAAACTATGTCAACAATGTAATTGAATTGATACCTGCTTAGAATAGTGTATATATATATATATATATAATGTATTATGTATACAAAAAAATACAGTGTTAAATGAACTCTCGCAGAGTTGATTTTAACACTTCTTCAGAGTTTATATAGCTTCACACTTATCAGAGTTAAATGAACACTTTCAAGATAGTACATTTTTTAAAACAAGTTTCTTTGACAATCATAGCGTGTTAAAATTCCACTTACTAGTGTTAAATGTACACTGCTAGTGTTTATACAGTATTAGTAACACCAGACCAGGGGCCTCATTTATAAAACTTTGCGTAGGATTTGCGTCAGAAGTGGCGTACGGATGAAACAGGACGCGCGTACGCACAGAAATAATCGGATTTATAAAACCGTGCGCACGCACATCCTACGCATTTTTCCCTTAATAAATCACAATCAATTCTAAATGTAGCGCAGCTTTTGCGGCTTCATGACACGCCCATAGTTGTCCATAAATAGTCCGTGAAACGCCCACAAGTTAATATGCATTGATTGCGAAATCATGGCAAACACAGAGAGGAAATAAAAAAAACGTAACTTCACTCAATGTGAAGTAGAAGTTATCATTGGCGAGGTGGAAAAGAGGAGAAAAATGTTGTTTGGAGGGCACAGTGTTTACTAATTACTATTGCCAAAAAAGGCACTTGAGTGGCAAACGGTGGCAGACTCCGTAAATGCTGTAGCCTCACAACCTCGGACCGTGGCCGAAATAAAGAAATGGTCGGACATCAAAGTCGAGACACAAAAACGTCTAGCACTCCATCGCCAGAGTGTGTCTGCCACGGGTGGGGGAAAGGGGACATTGTTCAGCGCAAATGTAATTTCTTGTTGCTTTCTGAATGGTTTAGACATACACCATACATTGTTTTATCAAAAATAAAACACACTAAAGGCATATGCATGAATACCATAATTCCGTAGATTATGAAGATATGGTTTACTATGAAAACAACTTTCCCCAGTGGACAATTAATAGATCTATCTATTTATTTATCTATCTATCTTTATATCTCCTTAATTATCTATCTATCTGTCTATGTAATTGCATCTATATCTGCTCCGCCAGATGGACACATTGACGAGAATCTCAGTTTTGTACATTATTTCGTTCTGTGAACTATATTTTTTATCAGGATGAATTGCACAACATGCCAATATTATTTCAGAACATATTTCACTTTTCTTTTAGCAAATATGTGTTCATTTGAATTTCTGTTGTAATTTTCGATTTCTTTTTTTTTTCACTGCTGATCGTTCAAACGGGTGTTCGTGTAAGGCTGTTAATTGTAAGACTTGCTTTGAGAAGTCTTCATGTTATTTATGAGAGGCAGTGTTGTCATTTTCACGTGTTTCTTCCATCTGCCGACAGTGTCGCCATTTCTCATTTCACCCGTTTTTGTGCGTACGCCTGGGTCAGAGCTTGTGTGACGGACAGCACATTTTCCCGTCAAGTTTGCTTTTTATAAATAACAACTATTGCGTAGAGAGTGGCGTACGCCTTCTTTTGTGCGTACGCAACGTTTATAAATGAGGCCCCAGGTGATGTGCATATATACACCAGTAGTGTACATTTAACACTAGTGATTTTGTTCTGTAGGTGCAAGCAAAAATGTACAGTTTTTGTGTGTGTGATTTATAACGCAAGTGAGCTGATGAAATGCAAACATTGATCACAATGAGGGTGACTTTAAATAATACATCCAACAAACTCTACAAGTAAGATGCAATGTAAAATGCAATTTTAGGTTTCAAACAGAGATGGAGATTGCATTACAGCAGCATACATTTAAAGGGGTCATATTATATATGTAAGGGATAATGTAGAGGCAGCCGGTAGTTATCGGGAAATAAGCCCCGACAGTGTGATCAGGACCCGACGCGAAGCGGAGGGTCTTGTATCACACTGAAGGGGCTTATTTCCCGATAACTACCGGCTGCCTCTACATTATTCCGCTTATTACACGGCTACTTGCCACATAAGAAAAAAACCGGACATGAATATGAATTTGAAACATTTTATTGGCATATTTGTTTTAAATTAACATTTTTATCCTTCCGCGAAACTTTGCAAAGATGCATATAATGATCGTAATACCTTATTAAGATCCTCTGCTTCATACTTGTCTCCATTTTTTCTCTTTTAGCCAGTCTTTGAGAAGTTTTAATGCCCATTCTGTATTTTTTTGTGTGTTGGCTTCGTAGCTGTCATGCTCTATTTTGACAAGTTCAGTCTCAGTAAGCTGTCTGTGTCTTGTCGTGGTTGTCCTGTCACAAGATGGCGACAAACAGTAATCTTTATTGATCTTTATTAGCGCGGAGCGATTTTACTCGTACAAGTAGTACCGGCTATGCGTTATTACTTTGGAGCGGTTATTATTTGAAAAGAACGAACCTGCAAATGTCTCAACTGACCAATCAGAATCAAGCATTTCAAAGAGCCGTGTAATAAATATTTTTAAATATCAAATCTTTGGTGTCCCCAGAGTACATATGTGAAGTTTTACATTAAAATTCCAGACAGATAATTTATTATAACATGTTAAAATTGACACTTTGTAGTTGTGAACAAAAATGTGCCGTTTTCTTTAAACCCTTACTATGTATAGATTGTAAATAATTTAAAGAATAATGTCTTTGACTAAATTCTGATTGGGTAGGGATGACAGGCTGTTTTGCAAAGCTTTATTTCTTTTTGTTTATGAAAGTAATTTCAAGCATTTGTCATACACCTTTAGATTAAAAGATTTTTAAGATCATTGTTAACATTTCAGTCAAGTGTTTCAAAAATGTTGACCAGTAGTGTGTATGTATATATTATATATATAATTCTGTCCTTATCCTATTTTATGTGTCAACTATGCCATTTATATCTATGCCTTTACTTGTCTAACTTTTATAAATGTAAATTGATGTTCCATTATAAAGCAGTGGTGTTAATAAACAATGTGTGCTTTAAATCCATGTTATTTTGCATTACAATAAAGTTCACATCTAGTGCACCAAACACTCAAGAAATTTATTTTACCTGCAACAAGTAAAATCAGGATTTTTGAATTTAAAAAATGGATAAGAATTTGAGCTTCTATAGGAAAGACAAGACAACACCTAAAAATAAAGTCTCTTTGGATGGTGTCATTCTTTTAACAATATACAGCGTTTATGATGAGATGGTGTTTTTGATTAAATGTTTGCCTCTTTTATAATTGAAGAGTTCAGATGCAAAACCCTCTGAAATGTTTTCTTTTAAATTACATTTTTTTCAGACTTAAGATGGATTTTGCCATCAAACGGGTATCTCTGAATGGCCTGAGGCCCGGAATAAGCGGATTTAAAGTAAAAGTGTTTGATAAACGTAATACGTGCTGAGAGCATTTGGTTAATATCATATTTTTGATGGAGGTGCACAGCAAAATCTCCAGGGTTAAATGAACACTGCTGGGTGTATATATGACTTTTTCTTACAAAATGTCAAAAAGTAACACTGAAGCAATATTTCACTTTGATCTCTCTATGATCATCTCTATTTGAATTACAACTTGCTTGCAGAGTTACATGGATGGTAAGTTTAAAGGCATCATAGCGTGCAAACTTTCCATGTTTAAGTTTTATAATTGTGTCCCCAATGCTTCTATCGACCTAGAAAATGTGAAAAAGATCAAAAAGAGCAAATGAGCTGATGAAATGCAAACACGGATCACCAGAATGGTGGTTTGTTGAAATTGAAACCCAATTGTGCTTTCAATTATTTTCTCTCTGCACTAAATGGCAGTGCCGTGGTTGGATAGTGCAGATTAAGGAATGGTTTTATCCCCTTTTGACATCATGAGGGGAGCCAATTTCATTTACCTCATTTTTCACGTGCTTGCAGAGAATGGTTTACCAAAACTAAGTTACTGGGTTGATCTTTTTCACATTTTCTAGGTTGATAAAAGCACTGGGGACCCAATAATAGCACTTAAACATCAGTCAGATTTTCATGATATGGCCTCTTTAAGAATATAACACTACAAGTAAGATGTAAATGCAATTTTAGTTTTCAAACAGAGATGGTGAAGTTACAGATTTTAATTCTGCTTCAGTGTTACTTTTTAACATTCTATAAGATTGAGACAATATATACACCCAACAGTGTTCATTTAACTCTGGGGATTTTGCTGTGTAGTTGTTGAGTTTCTGGTATTTTTCTCTCTTCTTGTTTATCTTTTTTTAAGTGATTCTGTTTATTAACAGCAGGTGTTTATTATTAAAGGTCAATAATCACTTGATTCATCTCTTCATTATCTCATTACCTTCATCACTTCTTCAACCCAACCACACCCATACTTGGCTTTGGTTTAGTCCACATTGGCTTCAGTTTTTACATAAGGTTCATGTGGGCAAATTCTGATGGGGCCAACATGCAACACGACTACAAACCCACTTAGGGCCCACATGGTGCCTACGTTGGCCCCACCAAGAAATGTTTGCTGGGGAGTGGAAACAACATTTTATCTCTGAAGACGATGCTCTCATCCACTATAACAGCAAACCAAATACCCAAATCATGCAAAAATATTACAAATCCTCACAAGCTCATTAGGACAACAGACATGCAAAATTTGATAGGAAAATCTAAAATGCAAATCTCAGCAGACGGGAATGGCAGTCAGGCATTTTCAGATTTTTTTAAAAGGTTAAATAAGCAAAACAACAAAGACATTGGGGTTGCTCACTAACATCTCAGCTTCTAGAGACAAAACAAAATATTTACCTAATGCTTAAAACATTAAAACTTAGTAAATGACTGCTAGCTTTTATTTAATCTTAAAACTTTAATGGAGAAGTTGTGGCCTAATGGTTAGAGAGTCAAACTTGTAATCTGAAAGTTGAAAGTTCGATGTTCACGTTTAAAAAGAATGTGATAGCTGTCCACTGCTCTATGTGTGTGTGTTCACTGCTTGATAGGCTAAATACAATGGTCACATAGATGAACATTGACAATAACGTCACTTTCATTTCATTGCTGAGCTCCAATGTTACATTTGCTTAAATGACTAACTTTCAAATTAGAATTTTGCATAATGAGCATGTCTTAGGACGGTGTCGACTGACCAGACATTCACAGAAGAGATGAAGTTTGTCGTGTTTGCTCTTTTTCTGTCAGCTCACTGTGAGCTGACTGTTGCTCTGCAAAGAAACCACTTTTTTATAAACGAAGCCAAGACATGGAGCGATGCTCAGAAATATTGTAGAGAGAATTATGACGACCTGTCCAGCGTAGACAGTCAGGAGGAATATACAAAGATAAACACCATACTGAACCTGTACTCGTGGATTGGTCTGAAGAAAACTATAAACACATGGCAAGCGAGTGATGGAAGTGATAACATTTTTTATATGTGGGCACATGGTCAACCGAGCAATTCAGGCAATGACAATGGCAACGACAATGGCAACAGCAACCTTTGTGCTGCAGTTCGAAATGGTGAGTTGTATGACTTTCACTGTTCTTTATCGTACCCTTTCTTCTGCTACAAGTGGGAGCCTGAACTGATCCTGGTGCGAGAGAAGATGAGTTGGGAGGATGCGTTTGAACACTGCAGGACTCATTACACTGATCTGGCCAGTCTGCCTACATATTCACATCTCATCCAAGTCAACCAAAGCATCTCAAGCCCTGAAACCCCTAGCGTGTGGACAGGTCTGAGGTTTCTGGCAGGTTCCTGGTTCTGGTTGACCGGAGAGGATTTGGGGAACCTGGTTGAGCTGCCAGCATGTCCTGTCAATTACTCTTACTGTGGATCTCTACACCTGGAAACTCAGCGATGGGAGAACAGAGGCTGTATGGAGAAACTCAACTTTGTGTGCTATTAGAGAGGAAAGTAAGGATCAAAACCTATACTTATATGCTAGTATGTAGTTATGTTATCATATATTGTACTGTATCCTGCGCAATGTTTACTACTGTTGCTTTACAATGATTACCTAATATGCTCAACCTCCCATAATCTATTTCCCATAACATCTTGTTTGTTTGTTTGTTTGTTTCATAGGCTTTAAGATCAACAGAGAAAACATTTACAAACAAGGAAATTATTATAAATTAATTTATGTCTAGATAGCTATTGTAGTTTTCAACTTAAATATGATAAATAAGCAGGACATAATGTCTACAATTTACACAGAAGTAGTGCTTGTGCATAAATTATTTAAATATGTATGTCATGTACATTTCTCTATATCACTTTAACACAAATTATAATAAAAATAATAGGGGAAGATCTCGCGGTAATGGAGTTACACTGCCGCTAGATATTTTAGTGTCACTCAGCAATTAATAAACCAAAATTTAAGAACAATATGTCAGTTTGTATATGCCTTAAATAGTAGCACAAAAATGGTCTGGTAAAATTATTTTAATAAAAAAAGTGCTATGTAACGGAGTTACAGAAAATTACCATCACTTACCATAAAAGTCAACATCATCAAACATGCGGTTCTCAAAACATAAAAAAAACTCATATAGAAGCGTTTCTACACTTGTTTCCTATGACCAAAAATGTTGCGATTGTGACCAATTGTGTTGTACTTCTAAGTTCTAAGACATATATGTTTCATGGTAATGGAGTTACATGGTAACGGAGTTACAAATGGTCCTATTGTTAAAACAAGATTTAATTCTATAAATTGTCATAAAAATATATGAAATAATACAAGTATCATCTATTCATTGGTAATAGTGTGTTTTGAAATGTTTTTGTCAGGAAATATTATTATAATTATTATTATTACTAATAATAATATTGACAGAAAAAACACAAATTATTTTCTATTATTTTTATTAGTGCATTTTATTATGAATTAGTAAACGAGATGTGCACTTGTACACATTTTGTGACTTGCCTGTAACTCTGTTACCAGTATGGTAACGGAGTTACACATTTTAGCCTGAGAATAGCTCCCATTTTTGGGTTAAATATTTCAAATGAAATATACTAAATAAAGTGTCCTAACATGGTGCTTTCTTTTGGAAATTAGTTTTAGTTTTGGGCTTAATGCCATTAAGGAAGGGGAAAAAGAACAGTACATTTTAAGTTTCCTAAAACTCCTTTAGATATATATTTTTTCTCATTTCTACATCAAAACCATATCAAGGGAAATATGTACAACATAAAACAAGATTAGAATAAGAAAAAAGTTGATAATATCTTTCACAATTACTTTCAGATTAATGAGCTGTTCAGGATCACAAATCCATGATGCCTGACACTCCACTTGTCATTATCTTCAGAATGATGTAACCTTTTATCTACGGCACATAGAAACAAACTTAAACCTGTTTTGTAAACTTTAAGTTATTGGTAATCATATCAGATGTGTTTTATAGAGATGTTTAAAGTTTTATTTTTTACCCTAGATGTTAACATGCGCGTGATCTTCCCCAACATGCTTTTGTTAAATTACCATTAACACACCTGATGATCTATTAAGATGGCAAAAACACAAACAGCATGTTTAGGAATATTCATGTCAGTGTAAATTTTGGAGTTTTTATATAAATATGTCCCCGCTTTCATCTATTAATTCATCTTCAAGGGAAAGAGAATGAAAGGAAGAAGATCAGCACCAATCCTCCTGTAAATCTGTGAAGACATCTGACAACCAATCTTCTGCATGTTATCTGTTATTAAAAATTCACAAAATATTATTTCAGTAACAAATCTGTCTGAATTGAAGATAATTGCATTAAGTGAAAGCACTAAAAATGAATTGTAAACAAACAAATGCTTAAAGTTAAATTTTATTTATTGTTTTCCCTTGTATGTGACTCAATAAAGAAATCTTCACCCTTTGAGTCTGATTCAATTATAAACTTTGGTTTAGCATGATGGTAAGTGAGTTATTAGTATAAAATCTAGCTCTATATTTTTAAAAACAAAGTTTAAAAAAAAATCTCTCAACACCCCTTTCAATAATCTCTATTTAACCCAATCTCTTTCAAGACTGGCAAATAGATGTGCAGTATAATTTTAAGCGTGAACTCAGAGTTTCAGTGCAAGTCTGACACCTAGTGGACATTTAGTGAACGACAAATAAATAATTTTTCACACGATTCTCAAATAACACAGAACCAGCCAGGAAACACCGAAAGTGGATGGGACACCGAAATGTCTCTGAACGGACCGGTATTTGCGCAGTCTGTTAATATGGCAGAAGCGAGTATTTCAGTGGTTCAGGATCAGTTCATCTGTTCAATCTGTCTGGATTTACTGAAGGATCCAGTGACCATTCCCTGTGGACACAGTTACTGTATGAGCTGTATTACAAACTGCTGGAATCAAGATGATCAGAAGAGAAACTACAGCTGCCCTCAGTGCAGACCTTCAATACAAGACCTGATTTAAATAAAAATGTGGTGTTTGCTGAGACTTTGGAGAATCTAAAGACCACAGAGGTTTGTAGTGGATCAAAAGATGTGGGGTGTGACATTTGCACTGGAAGAAAACGCAAAGCTATCAAGTCCTGTCTGATGTGTCTTGAATCTTACTGTCAAACTCATTTAGAACAACATGAAGCTTTTCACCCGAGTAAGCGGAACAAATTAACTGATGCCACAGGAAGACTTCAGGAGATGATCTGCTCTCAACATGACAAACTCATCGAGGTTTACTGTCGCACTGATCAGAGATGTATTTGTTTGCTTTGTTTGATGGATGAACATAAAAACCACGACATTGTATCAGCTGCAGCAGAGAGAACTGAGAAACAGGTATGAACAAATGCGGGTATAAAACTTTATTCATCTCTTTATAACTTCATCACTTTTAAACCCAACCACACCCATGCGTAGCTTCAGTGTTGGGAAGTCTGAATCCTTTTGGTGAACTGGCTCTTTTGGACAGTTCGTTTGAAAGAACCGGTTCATTAAACGATTCACCAGTTCTTTAACGTCATATAACGTTATTCATATCTAATTCTATCATCTAAGAGGGTAAAATAAAGTAAAACATGTTCAAGTAAAGTCATGTATGGTTGATTTAGCCTATTCTGCTAAGTAATCTATCATTATTTAGTTGTGCAACTAAAAAAAGCCTTCAGTAACTTTAAAGCAACACTATGTAGTTTCCATGTAAAAATGACTTACAGCTCCCCCATGTGGTTGAAAAGCACAACAGTGCCTGGTATCAGACACTCTTCTGCAGGCAGGGGGAGGGGCGGGGCTGTGTGCTCTACTCTCCACCGCCACTTTCAGAGTGTGCTTGTAGCAGCTAGGAGGCTGCTCAGGTTGCAGCAACAGTACAAATTGTCCAGTTAAAAGTTGTTCTATCACTGAAATAATTTTAGAGACATTATTTAAAGGTAAAAAACTACATAGTGTTGCTTTAAACAGAAATCATGATTAAGCTCATAACAAATTAAAATATAATCTACACACACCAGTTGCACACACCTAACATTAAACACATTTTAAACACATTTAGTCAAAACGCTGTTTATTATAAATAGCTGTACCATATTTCCATGGTTTCCTGATTTCCATCAGTTTTTACATAAGGTTCATGTGGGCTAAGTCAGTCAAACCCATATGGTTCCTACGTTGGCGGACAACTAGCATGAAGTGAATGGGGGGGGGGTTGCCAGAAATGCAGAAACAAGCCGTAACTTTATTTTATTGGTAACTATTTGGTAGATTCATTTATAATTTCTATTACATTACTACTATTACATATTAAGTGCGTGGACCCTTCTACTAATCCGGTATATCCGTTTAGAGTCTTCATAGAGCTTCATCCAAAGCTGCGTGTTCAGATCCTCCATCCACCCTCAGTCCTCTTAACAAAAAACAGAACAAAAAAAACTATTATACTCGCTTATGCAAATTTATACTTGTCAAGATCTGTAACAGTAATGACTTGATATTTCTACCCTTCCACTTTTGCTTTACTGAGATTTCTAATCCCGTGCGAATTGACCATCAATATTACAGATGTCCTGTGGTAAAATTACATTACTCCATCTACTCCCGTAAAATGAATACCATCCGAATAGGGCTTTAGTGGCACCCCTTGAGCATGGGTCATTCACTCACACTTTAATGCTTTTTTCAGCCTAATTATGCGAACTAAGTGGCTGCTTAGAGCCACTATGGCCACATAGGTCCGTGCAAGAGTACATGAAATGACCGCTTGACTGTAAATTAAATGTAGTATTAAAGATTACTCGCTCAAACCCTACCTGACTAGTTCAGTTATCTGTTATTTATCTGTTTAACAGAGATTACTGGAGGACAAGCAGAGAAAACTCCATCAGAGAATCCAGGAGAAAGAGAAGAAGCTTCAGGATCTAAGAGAGGCTGTGAAGATTCACACGGTGAGTTTTGATGAATAGAGAAACATAAATACTGGAAGAAGTGTTTGAGATTGAGTTTCAGTCTGATTTTAATGTTTGTTAACAGATCTCTGCACAGACAGCAGTGGACGACACTGAGAGGATCTTTACTCAACTGATCCGATCCATTGAGAGAAGACAATCTGAGGTGATACAACTGATCAGAGATCAGGAAAAGACTGCAGTGAGTCGAGCTGAAGATCTCTTGAAGAAACTGAAGAAGGAGATTGATGATCTGAGGAGGAGAAATGATGAGATGGAGAAACTTTCACAAACAAAAGATCACATCAGTTTCCTTCAGGTAACTCAACACTGTACACTACAACATACATTACAAGAAATACATCTTGACTTCAGGCAGATATTATTGAGTCTTATTCATGCCAATAGAGAAAGGATAATGTCTAAAGGACTCACTAAAATAAAAGAAATGAACACAAATCTGATTGTTGTGTATTCCCAGCTAACAGAAAAGTTCCTTGAAAGTTCCTTGAAAGTTTCCAACGTTCTCAAAAACTTTCTGCCAACATAAAAAATGTAAATTTTTTAACGTTTTAAGAATGTTTCTGGGTTGTCTGAACGTTAGAGAAATGTTACATTCTACCATTTTTAAACGTTATGACAATGTCATGTTTAAATGTTCACACAATGTTTAAAACAAATGTTTTCAATATTTTTACTATTTGCTTGTTATGTAAATCAGGGGTTCCCAAACTTTTTTTCCTGCGCACCCCCTTCTATGTCCCAACCGGGTTGGCGCACCCCCAATCCCCATTTAAAAAAAAATCCAAAAAAGCTTTATTTTCTCACCATAAATACTCATGTTTAATCATGCGCAAATAACCAAGGGCCGGTTGCACTAGCCGGACGTTAAGAAGTTGGGTGTAATAGTCCTACGTCGGGCTTAGCTACGTCCAACATTGTGAAAAATATTTACGCATATTGCACCATCTGAAACTACGCTCAGCGTAGATGATGCGCGCCCCCGTGTATGCGTTTAACCACTGTGATATTTAGACGCCATTCGTATGGAGCTAGAAGAGTCTCAATAAAGATAAATGCACACACTACATTCACATATGCACACACAGGATTCATAAATACACACGCAGGATACACAAATGCACACAAAATTCACAAATGCACACACAAAATTTAAAGAGCACCAATTATGCTAATAAATTAGCACGTTAGCACGTTATTGTAATATCCCATAGTACATACATGTTATTAAAACTTGAACTAATGCACTGTGAGTCTTATAAATTGCTTACATACCTCACCGATTTCTGCATGTCTGGAAAACGCTCGGATTTAGTTCCTGTCTCCGCCTCCCAAAATGTCTAGTGTATTCGGATTGGTCAGATGACTACTCAACTGTTATTGGTCAACTGGGTTCAGCGTGTGTTTGAAAGGTTACGCCCCTGACTACGCGTGGGTTTTCCGGTTCTGACTGAGAGTCACAGGCAACGTAAAGAAGCGCTATATTTCTCTATAAACGAAGGTGTCTGTACTGCCTTTCCACTTCGAGCTCGATCCAGAGAGTTCAGAAGGCCGTTACGATATAAACGATCTCCGTCAATGAACGCGATTGGATTTAACTTTTTTAGGTGTCCTTAGCTCTGCCAGAATGCTAAACGAAGACGAAAATGTGTTGCAAAGACATCCAAAAGGTAATTATAACGTACTACATTACTTTGCAAACTATATGGAAACACCAAATGTAGCACATAGAAAGTATTTTTTGAAATGATTATAAAACTATTTCACTTATTAACATTATTTTACTATAGTAAACTTAATTATAAAAGCCTGCTTACATACTATATTACTGTGCAAACTATATGGAAACACCAAATGTAGCACATAGAAAGTATTTGTTGAAATGATTATAAAACTATTTCATTTGTTAACATTATTTTACTATAGTAAACTTTATTATAAAAGACTGTTTACATACTATATCACTGTGCAAACTATAGACCAATTTAGAGTAGACGTCACAGTTACGTCACTGCAAGCTGCGCGCGCAATGCGGTTGCAGAAAAACAGTGGAAATGAATTAGACACGAGTGAAAAGAGCAAGATAACTCACTGGAAAATGTCCGGTTGTGCTGTTAAGTGTCAGAATAAGAATGCCAAAAAAGATGGCTTTCATTTTTATAGAATACCATCGTCAAAGACATCATTTGAAGATAAACGTAGGTGTTTATGATTACAATAAGCCCTTAAACGGACAGAATGGAGCAAGGAAATCATCTGGAAATCTTTTAATAATTAGAATAGAAAATAAGTAGAGAAGATGTCCGGTGTTCTGTCGAAGTCTGTTCCCTCCATGTGTTTCTTATAGCGCTTTTATCATGTTACAATTATAATTTATTAAGGAAGAAATAATAAAAAACAGGAAAATTATGAAATATTTAATAAACGCTATTATATATAATACATGATAGTATTGCTTTTACATGTACTTTAGCGATTCAGACTGTAAAAATATTTTATTTAGCAAAAAAGAACAATACATATACATTACATACATGCATATCAGTAGCCAAGCCATTTAAACTTTTTATCTATCTAAAAAAATAAACGTAATGTGATTAAAACGCTATAAGAAACATTGCACTAAAGGGAAACATAAAGGAATCAGACTTCGACAGAACACCGGATCCATAAAAACCACGGTTTAATGCTAAAACACTTCACAACCCTACTGCGGAGCAGTCACTTTCTGCAACCAGTTTGGCTCCGCCCACAAAAAACGTCATCTCTGTTTGCAAACACGAAATTGGTCTATATGGAAACACCAAATGTAGCACAAAGAAAGTATTAATTGAAATGAATGTTCTACATTATTTCACTATGGTAAACTTTTTTATGAAAGACTGCTTACTTATAAGTGCTATGTTTTTACTTATTAGGTTTTAAGGAGAATGCAACAGGTTTCAGGGCTTCTTACCTGCGTGATTCATCATCCAGGTTTTGCACAAATTGTCTAAATCCCTACACACAGAACATTTATTGTACCGACTATAAGCCTTTGAGGTGCAGGACTAGAGTAAGTTTTATTAGATTTTTAAACCAATAACACTAAAGTATCATTATAGTAACAAAGTACCCAAAAGAACAAAAGATGTAACTTTAAAGAAAATATAATAGTCAGTCAAAAGTTTTTTTTATTTATTACAAATATATATTTAAATGTTAAACAATATACAAATAAACATACTTTAGTAACCATATTGTGCTCTTGTTTCAAAAATTGTTCAATTAATTTCTTACAGCTATCTATTCAGATAAATGGCATATCAAAGCTTTGTCAGCTGGTGCTATTTAAGACGACACTATAAGGTTATCATCCTGTCGTGTGTTGTTCTCCAGATACGCTTGGAGCTTCCTGATCAGATCGGTCACAATTTTGGCTTTCGACGACCCCTGCACTGAAGATGGCATGCAATCACGTCCTCTTTTGAAGGTCTCTCAAACTGTGATGCCAGGTCCATTGGAATCGGGGCTTCCTTCAGCTTGTCTTCAAATACCTCATCAAACACAAGCCTGATCACATCCTCCACATAACTGTAGAAATATTGCAGTCAATAAATCTTTTGTTTTGATCATTTATTTCCCTGCTTCATACATTAAGTTTTTAATTATGAATGTATTTGAAATAAAACATTACTGCTTACGGTATGTCACTTGTGTGTTTTGGGAACATAGCCTTGTACTTTCCCTCTCCTGCTTTTGTTACGGCTTGGTGACATTGTAATGGATGGCTGCAAGGTACAAATACCTGCAAAATATAAACAAGCAATTAATTTATTGTAAAAGTAAATACTACTTTATTTAACAAAGTTACTAAAATACTTAAATACCTGCACAGCATTCCAATAAATGAGAAAATCAATTTTTTTTTGTTGCAAATCTGAAATCTCAGGGTACGGACGGCAAAGGCATCCACTGATGATGGTGATGGAAACATTGTGAAACGATGCTACTGCCTGGGTTCCTATTATTATGCAGAGAAAAAAAACTTTGTCATCATCAGTTATACATCTAAGACTGGTAGTGGTTTCACTAGCTAAATACATCATATGTCTTACACACCTTTGCTCCTCATATGCCAGTCTGACTCCTTGTACTGTGTGTTATGATGTTGCATGCAGAGCTGCCAACTTCTGAGTTCAGCTTGGAGTGAGATTTTTTTTTTGGGGGGGGGGGGGGGGTGGTAATAATTTTTTATATAAGTCCTAACCATTTGCCAATTGATAATAGTGTGGATTTTAGCTATTTCTGTGTTAAATAGTTGGAAAAGACTGCGTTAAAATGGTTCAATACAAATCGAATCATATTTTAGAAATTAAATTGAAATAAAAGCTTTTACTGAGTTTAAATGCCTGAGATTAGAGTCTTTACTATTGTTTTATACACTTATGCTTTCCTTCTGATAAAAGTGCCAAAAAAGTTCTTAAAATCTAATGAATACTGGTCTCTGTAAAATGTATAACTGCAGATGACAGCAGCTTTGATTCAGTTTATCCAGTGAGAAAGAGAAGCGTAAAGTGATGATTTGTGATTGGTGATAGAGGACTGTCACAATCAAATAAACCAAATTAGTAGTTTATATTAAACTAAAGCAAGAGATAATGTGTACGTCAAGACCATATAATTATATTTCGTATATATTATTGTTTATAGATGTCAAATATAAATTGACCTTTTTCTCTTTTATTAAAACCTGTCACCGCAAACATCACGCAGGCTTGTACTGCTTGCAAACATACACACGTGACGCGAGTGATGGTTGATTAAAATTGCTGTTTTCTGAGGGTATCTGCGTGCGTGGAATCCGGGCAATTCTCTGCTTTTCATCCAGACCTTGACGCTTTGTGTGTTCGACTGGTGCGGAGCTGACTGATCGGCGTATGACATCAGAGTCACGCGATAGCAAAGGTAAAGGCGGACCCTTTTGTAACATTTCGACTTGCTCTCGCGGTACTCTGATGTCCTCGCTGCCGAACTTCCTGCGCAGCGCCACATAAAGTGAAATGCTCTTTGACTCTTTGCAGCAAAGTACCAGCACCATGAGAAGTGGTGGCACATAAGACAGTGAAGGTACGCTAAAATATAAAAGTGTCAATAATGTGAGCACTGCTTTAGCTACTTACATCGTGCGTTGCTCTTTCACCATCGCGCAGCCGCGCACTCGCTCTCTGTAGTTTGTAGCTGGCGCTTCGGCATTTGTAGACAATAACTCCACCTTCTTTGATTTGATTCGCCTTCACATCATTTTGACTTTGACGAGCGCTTTATGCTGTTTGAGGCACGCCAGATAGAGATAGGCGTTTTACAGTATTTACAGTTAGGTATTTTTATAAAATGATTTAATGTCTTTTATTAAACTCAATGGGAATCTAAATGGTGGGCACGAGCCTGCGTGAGAAAATGGATGTAGCGTGAGAATGGGGTCAATTGCGTGAGTCTCACGGCGAATGCGTGAGAGTTGGCAGCTATGGCATGTTTGCATACATTGTAGAAGGATGTGTACAGCTGCGAATCTAAGATATAGACAAATAAAACAAACATGTATTCAGTCAAAAAGACATATTATAACAATAGAGTACAACGATTATAAATCGTTAGACTATTCATTAAAACGTAAATGTATTACATATTACATGGCCCAACATTAGCAACACACATTATGTGTTTACTTCGTTTCAAAATCTAAGAAAGCTTCAAGTAAATACAACAGTAAAATACATATAACTTTAAACAAATCATCTGTACTTAGAGTTTCTTGAGTTTGATCATGAGAACAAATTTTACTGGTAACAGTTTAACGTTAGCTGGCATTTGTATTTGTATTTAGCTTAGCAACTTAGCAAGTTTGTAAACATGTCTAAACCAACATCGATAAAAAAAACGATAGTCTGCATAATTCAACATACACGTGTGTAAATATGGTACGTTGTTTATGAAATACAATATTACAACACAAGACAATTAGCTTGCAAGCTTAGCTCTACACGCACATTATGTTAATCTCTGGTTACCGGTTACGTAACGTACAGTAAAAGGCAAATAATAAATGTGAATACTTACAGCCTGTGATCCAGAAGTGCACAGTAATCCAACTTTCAAGAGGAGACGTCGCGCAAATCCAGCTTCGGTTCATGAGAAGCAGTTATTGTGAAAACTCCGTGAACAACTTCTGACTGGATTTTTCCGGAACCGTATTAAACATGATGTCCTCTGTGGAAGTCCATAAAGTGCTATTTTCCCTCGCATCTAAAGAGACAGTGTCTACTCGAGAGATTTAATCGCTTAAACAATGAAACAAGAGTTTGCAAACAGAGTCAAAGCAGGGACTCCCAACCTCCGCCATTTTAGCTCTCTTCTGACTCGGCGCTCCCCACCCCACCCTCGTCTTTGAGGGCGTACCCAAGCAAAGCAGAGAGGGCTGAACTATGATAATGTTGGTCTTATCTACATCACTAATCCCAGGAAGTAAACTGTTGCCTACAATCCGAGTATTTTTTGTAGTCCTCGAACGTTAGAGACGATAACTCGCGTCATCGTTTTCTTTGAGGTATGTACTTTTTGAATATTGTTAGCATGTACTAATGCACACTTACACACAAAAGGATGTTTAAAAACGTGTATCCCATAATAGGTGCTCTTTAAGAAGCACAGAAGATTCACAAATGCACACAAAATTCAGAAATGCACACAAAATTCATAAATACACAACCAATTCAGAAATGCAAACAACATTTACAAATGCACTCAAGATTCACAAATGCACAGGACAAGATTCAGAAATGTATTTCTGATGCACACACAAATATATCTTGATTTACAAACTGTTTTTGGTCTGTGAACTTTACTGCATTTGTGTGTAAATTTTGAGACTCCCCTGACTTGGCTCGACACACAAATGCCTTTTTTTAAACAGGGAATGATCTGCAACCAATTAGATATCTCCCTTGTTTTAGCCAATCACAAGAACGCACCCCACGTGGGGGATTGTTTACTTATAAGCCAATCACATGACCTTTAAGCTGGTTTGCCAACCGCCAATAAAACCGAAGAAGAAGAAGTTTACACAGCGTGATATGCACGTGGTGCGGGCGCGAGCTAACGTTAGCGCGGTGGAGTTCTGTCTGTCAGTTGGTTGGTTGAGACCTCAACATGGCTTCTGGCAACCACAGGGGAGCGGTATGTAGAACTTAAAGTGTTTAGCTAGTTATCTCCTTGTTATAATCGCCAAAAGCCTCAATTACAACTATCCATTTGTGCTTATTTTTGTGCGTTTCGGACGTATGTTTGGACACCAAATACAGATAATCGTGATTACAATATCAATGTGAATAATCTGCAATTATTCTCAACCAACCAACTGACAGGCAGAACTTCACCGCGCTAACGTTAGCTCGCGCCCGCAAAACAAGTGAGATATCTAATTGGTTGCAGATCATTCCCTGTTTAAAAAAAGTTATTTGTGTGTCGAGCCAAGTCAGGGGAGTCTCAAAATTCACACACAAATGCAGTAAAGTTCACAGACCAAAAACAGTTTGTAAATCAAGATATATTTGTGTGTGCATCAGAAATACATTTCTGAATCTTGTCCTGTGCATTTGTGAATCTTGAGTGCATTTGTAAATGTTGTTATCTTTATTGAGACTCTTCTAGCTCCATACATTCGAGTTTACTATGGTAAAAAAGGTACACTTACTGCCGTCAGCTAATAGATGACATATGAGAGGTTTCCTCATGTTTACCAGTGCGTCACGTGCAGACCCATCAAACACATTAACGAAAGCCTTTACTGTTTTCGCACAAAAGGTGTATAATAGTTTGCAGATTCATTATAACAGCTCAAGTTTCAAACAAAATTAAATGAAAGCTTTTAATAAGTTCTCTACAGTAAGTATTTATGTATTTTATTATATAATTCATTGGCCGTCTCTTTACCATGCATGAAAACACATTGCTCGCGTATCCTGTGCCCATGTCTCGTCACATTTCATTATTTCTATTTTTGCCATAAAAAAGTCTCTCTCACTTGGTCCCTCTCCTCCTTCGTGACTAACAACTTTATCATAAGACGTCCCACATGACAGTTTCCCTGATTTCAGTCAGTTAAGCATATTTATAATATATATGGAATGAATGAAACGAGTTGGCACGCATATAGCGGCTGCAGTGCATAACAGAAGAGCAGTGCGTAGAAAAAGACAGCAGCTGTCTTCTACGTTTCTATCAAAAACTAATAAATTATAGTTTTTTATTTAAAAAAGTTTAGAAAGAAAAGTTTCTTTAGAAACAGACCGCCATTACATTTTTCCTCTCGCGCACCCCCTGGTGGCAGCTCGCGTACCCCTGGGGGTGCGCGTACCACACTTTGAGAATCCCTGATGTAAATGATAGAGACACTTTGCATTTTATTATTTTAAAACTGTTATAAAACATTATTTCTGAAAGTTTGATTAAAATATTGCTGTAGAAAACACAATTTACTTATTAGGTTTAGATGTTAATGTTTTGTTTCCTTTAAAGTCACCATTATGGTGGTCAGTGTTTGTTTTAGTTGGACTCTTGACCCTTGACTTTTTGCTTGCTAGTTTATCCTGCTTTCATTAACTTTGTATAGTTTCTAAAAATCCTTAATGACAAACTGCTGTGAGAGTGCTGGATCTCATTTTTGACATGAAAGAAACTTTTGATATGTGAGTAAATCAATTAATTAGATGATGATCTTTACCAATATGTACCAACCACCACAGAATTGCACTATTAACTTTACATTATCATAAAAATGTGTTTTATACACACAAAGTTAATGCAACCAGGGAAAAACTAGCAAACAAAAGTTAATCCAAGTTAATCCATACACAAAGTTTTATTCAGACAAGTTGATCCATACACAGGTTAGGGGAGGGACAATTTGGCATCTCCAATTTGCCCAACTTGAATGTTTTTGGTCTGTGGGAGGAAACCAGAGTACCCGGAGTTAAACCCATGCTGACACAGGGAGAACATGCACACTCCACACAGAAAGGCCACCTGCCCTAGCCGGGGCTCAAACTGGGGACCTTCTTGCTGTGAGGCAACAGTGACAATACCTTCATCAGTGATTTCCTCACTGTGGCTGAGTGGGCTGAGAATGTTTTTCTTTGCTTCATTGGGGTGATCAGGTAGGCACCCTCCTTTTTTGGTGTTTCAATGATAGGCTCATGACACCTCCAGAGGGCTCATCGGCAGAACCTGGTGTCCCAAGTGTGCCCCTCAGCTTTTACCCCTTACGTGCAACAGGGGTTATTAGGGGCTGAGATGGAGTCTCCACTTTTCACCCATAGCCAACAACCTGCTTCTTCTGCTGCACCTGATAGGGATTTAATGGTTTGGCGTAGGATTTGGTCCCACACTCCCAATTCTTTAAGCAGCCTGATGGTTGACTTGCCCATGAAGCCTCTGCAACTGAATTCCACTGGGAAAACCTTGGCTTTCCATCCACGTTGCTCAGCATCAGCTGCCATTTCGTTGTACTTAATGCTCTTGCGTTCAAATGCCTCTACAGCAGCTTCACAGGGAACATAAGCTCTATGATGAGCATGATATGGAGTGAGGAGGACCAAAGCACAATGTCTGGTCTGAGGTTTGTTGTGGTGATCTCAGAAGGGAAGTAGAGCCTTTTCTTCAGATCTGCTACCAACTTCCAGTCTTGAGCCCTTCCGAGCTGGCTGTCTCTGCACCTTCTCAGATGAACTAATAAGTGAATTGTGTTTTCTACAGCAATATTTTTTACAAAACATTCAGAAATAATGTTTTATAACAGTTTTAAAATAATAACATGCAATGTTTCATTTACACAACAAGCAAAAAAGTAAACTCCTCTTCAGACAATCAAGAAACATTCTTGGAACATTAAAAATACTGAACACTTTTTATGTTGGCGGAACGTTTTGGGAACTTTCAAGGAACGTTCTTAGAATTTTTCTCTGTTAGCTGGGATGTAGGTTTGTGTTGCGAAGAAACTCAAGTTTTTGTCATTGTGTTGTTTTCATATAGAGTTTTCAGTCTCTCTCTTCATCTCCTGGATCTTCAGACAACATCACTGTCTCTTCTCTTCTCTCTTTTGATGATGTGATGAAATCTGTCACTAAACTGAAAGAAAAGATGGAGGATTTCTGTAAAGAAGAGATTGAAAAGATATCTGAGAAAGGTAAAGAAACATCTGGAACTAAGACTGTAATTTACTCTTAGAAATGAGTCTTACAGTAACATCAAATCTAACAGAAGAAATACAGATCAGATATAATCATCATCATTTAAATATGAGATTTAATCTGATGATATCACTTTATTTTCTTTAGTTTCATTTTTTAAAATTATTTCCACCAAAGAACCCAAGATCAGAACGGAGTTTCTACAGTGTAAGAAACATTTTATTATTATTGTTTTCTCATTATTTTCTCATTCATTACATTCAGAACATATAATACACGACTGTATAACACATTATCTGATAATATTAACTTCAAATAGACAAAAACTTAAAGTTCTTCAAGTGAACACAATCTGAGTTATATTAACTAATATTCTGACACTTCTTAGCTTTGTGATGCACTGAATTGTGTCTGATTTTTAGATCTCCATAAATTTAATCCATATGACTTCAGTGTCATAAATGTCTTTTAAAGTGAAACAAAACATTTTTGTGAGAAAACCATTCATATTATGAGTTTATTTAGAGATCGATACATCATGTATTTATGTCTGTAAAGAACTGCAATTCAATGTGCCGCCATATTGTTCAACATTATTGTAGTTCTTTATGTAAGGGTCGCTGTCATCAGGAAACATTGTTACCATGAACAAGTGTGTAGCTTGCATCAATCTTAAGGTAGATGGTCCGTGTCAAAGTACATTACATTAAGCAAACACTTTCATCTAAAGCGATTTATAAAAGTGAGAAACACAACAAAGTAAGATCAACATGAATGCCAGGATTCAAAAGCTTCCCAGCAAAATATTGGTCAATGTTCACCATCCTGACTTCATCTCACAAGTTTTAATGCTTTGACTGATACAGTCTTGTTCAAAATAATAGCAGTACAATGTGACTAACCAGAATAATCAAGGTTTTAAGTATATTTACATTTATATATTCAAACTTACATTTATATATTTACACTTACATATATAAATATATAAGTGTGTATATATATATATATATATTCATGGTTTACATTAATATATTCAAACGTATAACTACATGTTCAGTCTTATATTTATATATTCAAACTTATAACTATATTTTCAGACTTGTATTTATATATTCAGACTTATAACTATATATTCATAATTATAACTATATATTCAGATTTACATTTATATATTCACGATTTACATTTATATATTCAAACTTATAACTATATATTCATGATTTACATTTATATTATTCAGACTTACATTTATATATTCAAACTTATAATTCTACATTTAAACTTATATTTTTATATTCAGACTTATAATTATATATTTACGGTTTACATTTATATATTCAGACTTTTAACTATATATTCAATTTATAATCATATATTCAAATGTATAACTATATATTCAGTTTTTATAATTAATTATTTTCTGTTTGGCCCCCCATATTTATTCGGTTAAGATCACATTTTTGACAGAAGCGTTTAGCAGCTTTTGCATCTGAGCTTAATTGTATTGTTATTGGCCTACTTAACTGTTAAGTCTTTTGTGTCCCCAGTGCGTATGTGAAGTTTTAGCTCAAAATACCCCACAGATAATTTATTATAACATGTTAAAATATCCACTTTGTAGGTGTGAGCAAAAATTTGCCGTTTTTGGGTGTATTTTTTAAAATGCAAATGAGCTGATGAAATGCAAACTCTGATCGCAATAATGGTGGTTCTTTGAAATTTAAACTCAATTGTGTTGTCAATTATCTTTTTTATTTTTCTCTGCACTAAACAGCAATAGTGCAGATTAAGAGGTGGTATTATTATAATTGGCCTTGCTACATCCCAAAACGAACGACGAAATCTGAACGACCTTATTTTTCACTTGCTTGCAGAGAATGGTTTACCAAAAACAAAGTTACTTGGTTGATCATTTTTTCTTACATTTTCTAGGTTGATAGAAGCACTGGTGACCCAATAATAGCACTTAAACATGGAAAATGTCAGATTTTCACGCTATGACCCCATTAAATTGATATAGGCATACACTATGCTGTGGGAGTGTTAGCACTGGGATCAACGTGCAGGCCCTTTAATTTTGGTATGGATGGCGTCCCATGTTTATTGTGCAGGATATGCAGTAATGTTTCCAGCATCATTTGTTGGATGAAACTAAAAATAAATGGATTTTTTAAATTAAAATAAAGCTAATGGAGACAACTTATAATCATTTTACTGGATTTTTAATTGTTTGTAATTTTCCCAGATTTCCAAACATAATATTCTCCTGAAAAAATATACCCTTGTTCTTAGTGTCATAGACCATATAATGTTTTGTACTTAAACTTTAATTACTAAGGGTTTTTAAGGACATCATCTTTTAGTAAGATTTTTTTTCCTCAAGTCTGAGCAAATTAACAAAGTGATTGACCTCACTACTGTATATTTCCTTTCATAAAAAAGCTCCTCTTCTTTGTTTACAGATGTGACATCATCATGCAAAGATAAATGACTTTTCCAAACTGTTTCTGGGAAAACAGACCTGAAATCTCAAATTGTTATTATAAGCATACCATTGTGAATTGTGCCACTAAACACAATTTTCTTATTCGATAACTTCATTTTTATCTGAATTTTTTTTTACAGATTGCCACTTTAAATACAAACTCTGTAGAATGAGATTTGTGTATGTTTTTTCAGCTAGGTCAGAGTTCAGAAGCTGTTGTGTCAGAATGACAACTATTTTGCACTGCACACTATAAACTATAAAAGAGAATACTAATTCTTAATTGTTTGTGTCATGTGGTTGAATCATAAAAGATATAATCTGATAGTTGTATAGAGAAAAAGAGCAGCTAAACTGGTAAATGATAAATAGTTTGGCAAAGTATAGCCTCTCCAGTTTGGCTGTCAGCAGGGTATTACTTATTTCTGAGATGAAACACTGGACATGAGTGTCTAAGTTTAGTATAGATTTCTCACTTCATCAGTATAACTAAACATATACAGGATTTGTCCTACAATTTTTATAACGAGAGCAAATTATTTTAGCTCCTCCGTCTGATTTTGTTAAAAGTAAAAAAGTTTAATAAAATAAGTAGGCCTAAGCAGAGGCATGAATTACATTGAGCAGAATATGAGCTGACTCTATAACGTGAAGTGTAAAACTAAGACTTAACACAAGGTGGCAGAATTTTCAACTTATGTCTAAAACAGCTAAGCAATAGTGGAGCATTCAAACCAAGTATTTCTGGTTCGGTCGTAATTACGAGCCGGTAAGTCGTGTTTATGATGTCCGGTGCATTAATTTTTGTCGGAGCAGGATTATGGTGTACCATCTTTTAATTAGGCTAAAAACAACTCTGCTTAAAGTAAATGAAGAATTATGAATGTGCATGAAGTGTTTTGCTTTTTATATATTTTTAATATATAATCAAATTATTTAATTGTTGCATATTAATTGTTATATTGCAGTGCTATCTATTTTGTACAGACCCACTACCTAATTTAAGAGGTGTTTTGGAAATTTTTCGCTGGTCTTAGAAGTCAGGTTGGAAGACCAATTTGATATTGTTGTGCATGCATTTTATTGCTTATACTTTATGCATTAAACAAGGGTGGGAAATGGGAGGGAGCTGAGTCCAGGGAATAAATGTCAAGTTCAAAGTGTAGAGGACTTCAATCTTTTATCCACTTAATTCATTCAAACGTTATGCAAATTTCATACATAAATAGTGGGATTTTCTGTATATGTGGTTTATTAGCACAAAGCAATAGAAACATTTTAAATTAAATAATATTTTTTCCCAACAGTATAAAATAATATTGTCATCTCATTAAACATATTAGTTAACTGACACCAGTGCACCACTGTCCAAGTTTTCTGGAGACCAGTGTACGTCGCTCAATGTTCTTCATGGGATTTATTAATGACGTTATTTGAGGACATAGCCACAATTTTTCTAGGACTTCAGCCAAGATTCTAAAAAAATTGAACTTTACAGAGATATTGTCATAAAGAAATATCACGCTAACCAAAAGACCTGGCAACATCGTCGGCACATGCATTCATATCATTCACATTGAAAAAAACAGCCTTGCCTACTAAACAAAACCAGCTAAAACCTAGTTTTAGAGTTTTTTTGACTGTTGAATATTTCTGTAGAAATCACAGTAATAATGGTAGCTGTTTGCCAGTAATTTACTGTAGATTTTAATTTTTGTTGAAAGTTAAATGAACATTAACAACTCTTTGTCTTTACAGAATAAATCTATAAAATGACAGCCTCATGCAAAGCATTCTGGGAAACTCAATCTGAAGTAAAAGACAGAAAAAGGTTGAAGAGGATTTCTGGTTCCCCGAATGATTTGCAAGATGCTGTTATTTTAGTTTTATTCTATATAGACAAAAACTTGTAAATGTGTAATGTTCATTTATCTTTGAACAAACTGTTGCAGTAAATAGCATCAAATTAAATCTACAGTAAATTATTGGGAAACAGCTGCAAAACTAATTTTTTACAGTAGACTGTATAGCACGCATCACTAAAACTGTATCATCACAGCCCATATCATCTCTTAATGCACTTACAAAACATTAAATTATTAAACATTTTAAATTAATTGTACTTGTATCTGTTAATCTTGGCCAGGACGCTCTTGCTTTCTTTCCTGGTAAAATAAAGGTTTAAAAATAATAATAATAATAATATAACCTGCGTAAATAATTTTTTTTGTGCCAACTTTTATCATAGTATAGTTTCTATTTTTGTAGTAGCCTAACAAAAGTGTTGAAGGCTTAGTAGAGAGAGAGAGAGAGAGAGAGAGAGAGAGAGAGAGAGAGAGAGAGAGAGAGAGAGAGAGAGAGAGAGAGAGAGAGAGAGAGAGAGAGAGAGAGAGATTTCTGAATGATCTCACACGCCGAATGAATTGAGTGACACTCTTTCGTTGAACGGAAAGCAGTCTGTCTCGTCTCTGTCCGCGTGCACTCACGACAGCCGG
Source organism: Paramisgurnus dabryanus (assembly GCF_030506205.2). NCBI lineage: Eukaryota > Metazoa > Chordata > Actinopteri > Cypriniformes > Cobitidae > Paramisgurnus > Paramisgurnus dabryanus. Next base: position 9,703,405 of record NC_133342.1, on the reverse strand, counting down.
TGCAGCATGTGAAGTCACAGCGCGATCAGACTTTCTTTTCATCCCGGGGTTTGCGACCGAACCGTTATCGTTAAACGATTCACAGCACGGATTTCTGTACTGAGATGCCGTCATGTCACGCGTGAACGTGAGCTGGATTATTGCGGTGCTCGCGGTGGAACTCGCGACGTTGTTGGCCGCGCGCGCTCACAGTTGTCACGAGGTGAAAACAGCGTTTCAGTTGCGTCTGATCGGCTCGCCCAAATGGGTGCCAGAAACACCTGCCACAGGTGAGTGCCGACGTCATAGACAAGCGTGTGTCATTATAAATATACTTTTTAAAGCTTATAAAAAGGGGGATTTTAAAAAGCAGAACAGTTTAACAAGCTTTATAAACTTTTCTGATATTTTTTATTGTGGTAAATTTGTGCATTGGACTAGTGTTTATTAATGAAAGTGAAACATTATTTCTTGCAATGCAACTGACAGGATGAAGGTATTGATGCCTCTTTGTTTTGCAAGCTTCATTGACTTAATTTCACATTGAAAGCTGTATGGTTCTGAACTCTGTAACTTTAAATAAAACATCTTGGTAGATTTTAGACAAGCATCATGTCAAGTTAAAAGAATCAGCGTTGACAGATAGATTCAGCCAGCTGCTTTGACGTGTGACTCTGTGAACAGGAGCGATGCTGGGCCAGAGATCTTAAAGAGCAGGAACCTTCAGCCAGATCCGGTTCTCCTATGACAGTGGTGCTCACTACAACTTTGGCTCTTTCTTACTAGATAGTGTAGCTGAATCAACCCATCAAGGGTTTGCTTAAATAGTGCACGTGTTTAAAACAGTGATTTTAGGAAGTTTGCCAGGGTAAGTGATAACCTGCAGTAGTGTCATACCTCTGAGAGGTGTTTAAATATCATACTATCATATCACAAACTATTAAGAGGTGCACAGCTTAAAGAGGGTGTGGTCTCCATGTGGTTTTATTTCATTAAGGGGTGAGGCCCAGCATACAGTATGGGGTGACTGATCTGTGCCTAAGCCTGATAAAGCAATATTTTTAAGTTTGCGGACACAAGTGGTGTATAGACGGTTTTAGCAGTAACAACATAAACAAGTGGCGTCCGTGGTCCACACGTAACTTCCGGTAAACTCCGCTAAGAATAAATAACAACAAAGTACTTTAAACATAGTTTATTTATATAACAAGCAAAATAAACAACACATAGATTAACTAGGAAACCAAAACATTTGTTATTTTCGACGAGGTATTTGTTCAAGAGTTCAGTTAAGCAACTAGTGACCATTAAAAAAATCTTAAACCGAAAGTAAAGTTCGGACCAGGCGCGTAGTCTACAGAGCACCCCATTCTTATGTTGTGTACGAGGTTGTTTACAAAATAACACTGCATTTTAGCTAAGAGGGATGTCTGTGGTTTACTTATTGCTGTGAAGATGTCAAGCAGAAATGAGATGTTTGCCATAATCCTGAAAAGAGGCATGCAAAAGTTGTCATGATTCAATCATTTCTCTCTTGGACCCACCATACTTTGAAACCCCTTGAGGAACATTTCTTTAACGTTTTTGGGAACCAAATAATAACGGTCTGTGAATGTTTTTTAGGTTACCTTTTTTTTGCCACCATAAAATAACGTTCCCATAACGTTGCAGGGTGGTTATTTTTTAAACTAACTTAAAAATTGCATTCTATTTTTGTAAGGAAAACTTTCCTGGATAACCAAACACGAACCTTGGAAAATAAAATTTTGGAAACCAAAAACTAACGTTAGGGTAACGTTTTGGGAACCAAAACTTGTTAGCTGGGTACTTTTAACCATTTTAGTAACTATATATATAAAAATTATATATTCAGAGTATGCAAATTTTAATAAGCATGGTCTCTCATCTAATATCCTCTAGATAGATTTCTCAGATTCGTTGGTTTGTCAGCATTAAAAATACCATAGCAAGCCAGCAAAATTACACTTACAGTAAATCTCATGTCAATGTGGTTTTGCCAACAATCATTTTAGTCCTCATTTCAACGTTGTGGTTTTAAATTTTCTTAAAGAAAGCCTGGAATTGTTGATGGATTGATTTAGCACAACAGTGATTGATGCCCACAATGGCAATTTGTCAATGCACGTGGCTATTCGTATATTAAGGGAATATAAGTCAGCACGCAGTGAAACGTGCCAGGCAATGACTATTATTAAACATAACCGCAAAGGTGACGCATACCTTATGGTCCCTGCAGCATTACCTGACTGTGCCAGGTTTGAGGGAATTGCACACACAGCTCCAGGGCGAGTTCATTATCATCTTGAGCCAATAACTGAGAAAACCCATCGCTGTTCTCAGATCAGCACTTAAGTGCAGAAGTCTGTACACAGCAAGTTGTCTTTATAAAGGCTGAGACTGCAACAACTAGAAAAAGTGTACGATAGACATGCAATCATTTGAATGGCCTAAGGTGAGGGTTTACCTGTTGCTGTGATTCAGGAGATTGTGTTTAATGCTGTGATTTACATTTGGTGACAGCTGAGAGACATGAAACAGAAAGAGGTCAGCTTGCATGCAAGACAGCAGGATAGACAGCAAAAGGCTTTGGGGAAGAGTCGGGAATGTCAGAATGTTTCCAGACGCTATAAGGATACCTTAAGATCTCTTTATCATTTTATCTATCGGCCCACCATGTGTTGTCCACTCCTGTGCTTCTAGGACAGTAGGACTTCTCCTTTCTTAGATCAGTAGTAGAGAGCTGTGTAAGCAGTTTGTTGCTGTATGCCGAGGTTGCAGTGGGTTGGAATCTGGGTTCTCTTCATCTTCAGCAGTGCTGACAGGATCTAAGGGCATGCGGCCGACTGTCTGATCTCAGATCAGGTGCCAAGCAAAGCAGCTTCCTGAATCTCCACCTCTAAAACGCAGATTCTCTTTGATAACTAATCCCATGAGTCCGTATGAGTCCAGCATGGTTGTTTTGACATAGCCGGAGATTTTTGGCCAATTGCCTCTCTGTTTGTGTTTAATGGATTTCTTATTGCTTTATTATCTCTGATATGCAACAGATTTGTTTCATTTATAATTAATCTAAATAATCTAAATTTTTAATGGTGTGATGCAGTTTTACTCCTTTAAAGGGATAGTGCACCCAAAAATAAAAATTCGGTCATCACAAACTTGTTTTTTGTTCTGAGGAAGATATTTTGAGGAATGTTTGTAACCAAACGGACTTCCATAGTAGAATAAAAGAATACTATAGAAGTCAATGGGGCTTCTGATTGGTTTGGTTACAAACAGTTCTCAAAATATCTTTCTTTGTGTTCATCAGAAGAAATAAATGTATACATGAGAGTTGAGTAAATGATGACTGAATTTTTATATTTGGTTGAACTATCCCTTTAAAACACACAAAGTAACCATTGAATTACTGCAATCAGATATTTTAAAGGTCACTCCAAATCATCTGCCATTAAATCCTGCTTGTGGAGTCCTCCTTAGCCAATGTTGAATTGCAAGCATTTTAATTTGGTTAACAGTGCTTTAGTTAATTAAAGTTGCTTATCTACTGATTGTTTTCTAAGTTATGACCTCAGTCTGTGTCTGGCTGTCAAACTGTTTATATCGAAGCTAAACCGTAGACAGGATCCCAACAAAATTAAGATACACAACTGTTTTCTGTGATTTCAGGCATCCAACTCAATGGGGCGGTTTTCTGGACAGATCGTATCCTAGTCCAAGACTTAAATGCATTTTTAAGCTGCTTTAATTTAAAAAACTCTTATCATGACTAATTTTAACATATGTCAGGGACATTGTTTCGTTTTAAGATGCACACCTGTAATGTTTTTGTAAAAACTTCATAAATGAGCTAATATAAATAAAGCCTAGTCCTGGATTAACCTAAACCCTTTCCGGGAAACTGCCCCAATCTACTGCAATGTTTTATCAGGTTATTTGCAGACTAAAAACCACTTTGTTTAAAATGTCCTGGTCTCAAACAGCTGGACTTTTACTGATACATCTTTCTGAAGTATTGGAGATGAGATGATAAACATGGATATGATATTAAAACATGGATGGATAAAACATGGATATTAAAACAATTTAAGTGTTTTTACTAAAAGCAGCATCTGGCACGGTATTGAAAATGCATTATTTGTTTTCATTTCATGAATCATTAATGTGCATTAGTGATGAATATCAAGATACAGAATGGTCTAGGAATAATAACAGAAAAGCCCTAAAAATATGAAAGGGTATGAGATGTATTTAGTAAATCAATTAAATATCTTTACTTTTAGAAAGAACTACAGTTGATTACTGTAAAGACATTTCATTTGATTTCATTTCGCTTTCGCATTTTTGTGATCATAACCTAAACGGTAAAGCCGCAGGTCTGTAAGTGAAGCTGAATGTTCACCAAGGCATGTTTATAAATGTTTGTGTGAAACATCAAATAAGTTTTATGTGAATTCTGTTCTTTAATAAAATGCGCAGAACAGCCAATGCATTCATGATCTCAATCTCTGGCATGAGAGGAAAACCCAAAGTCTGTACATATTTACTCCTCCTCAGACTTCAGACAGGGTTCAACACCTGCATGCTTTCCTCTGCTTGTCTGTATTCCCTCAGTAAAACTGTTTTCAATGCATCCACAACCTGCAAGTGTATTACAAAGCATATGGATTTTTGCCATGCAAAAAGGGTCGGGCTGCTGGACTAAGAGGTTGTTAGTTTTATTTCTCCAGTTGATGATCCATGAGCTATTTTAATGCAATGAAGAAGGCACCTAGGATTTGCTTCTTGTCATAGCTGATCCACTGGCCTTAGAAGCATCTGCTTAGAAATGTCATCACTTTTTCCAGTCATGTAATTGAGAAAGTCTTTCCTTATGAAGTGTTTCTGTAGCTCGCCTGGTACTGTAGATCTTTGCAATAGCAACTTTAAGGTTGTAGGTTTGATGTGTAGTTTATTCAAACAATCATAATCTTTTTTATAAATCACTTTGGATCTGCTAAACACAGAAATGTCAAAATGTATCCTAAGTTGTGTTTTTTACTCTAGGTGTAGACATGCAGTTTTCTATTCAGAAGCGTGTGGGGTTGTTTGTCTCAGCAAGTCTCCAGTTCACCTGTCCAATCTGTCTGGCATATAGACCTGCATATAGATAGACTGGCATATAGACAGGCAGATATATAGGCAGCTAGACAGACAGACAGGCAGATAGACAAGCAGGCACACAGACAAATAAACAGGCGGACAGATAGACAGACAGACAGGCTGGCAGGCCGGCAGACAGACAGACGAGACAAACAGGCAGACAGACACACGGTCAGATAGACAGGCAAACAGACAGACAGGCAGGCTGGCAGGCAGGCAGACAAACAGATAGATAGACCGGCAGGCAGACAGACAGAGAAACAAGCAGACAGACGGATAGACAGGCAGGCATATAGGCTGGCAGGCAGACTGACTGACAGGCAGGCAGACAGACAGACAGAAAGATAGATAGGCAGACAGATAGACAGGCAGACAGACAGATAGACAGACAGACAGACAGGCTGGCAGGTAAACAGACAGGCAGTCAGACAGACAAACAGACAGACAGACCGAAAAGTAGGGATCCACCGATACTGGTATCGGGTATCGGCCTCGATACCTCATTTTCTAAAGTACTCGTACTCGTTAAAAGTCCCCCGATACCAGGGATCGATACCACGGTCTGAGAAATGTCTATGTTTGAGCGGCGTGTAAGGGGTTAATGCCTCTTGTGTTGTCCAAAGAGTTTACAACAAACTGGAAAACTAGTCCCTTGTTTTTTTGTTAAATTATATGACAAAAGCTGTTACCTGTAAATTTAAATCATGTTTTTTTTATTAAGTACTCGTTATCGGCAAGTACTGAAATGCAAGTACTCGTACTTGTACTCGTATTCCAAAAAAGTGGTATCGGTGCATCCCTACCGAAAAGGCAGACAGACAGACAGACAGACAGACAGACAGACAGACAGACAGACAGACAGACAGACAGACAGGCTGGCAGACAAACAGACAGACAGACAGACAGACAAGACAAACAGGCAGACAGACAGACAGACAGACAGACACACACACGGACAGACAGACAGACAGGCAGGCAGACAGACAGGCAGGCAGACAAACAGACAGACAGACAGACAAACAAACAGACAGACAGACAGACAGACAAACAGGCAGGAAGGCAGACAAACAAATAGATAGACAGGCAGGCAGACAGACAGCTAGGCAGACAGACAGAGAAACAAGCAGACAGACAGATAGACAGGCAGACAGACAGACAGACAGACAGACAGACCGACAGGCAGGCAGGCACAGACAGACAGAGACAGGCAGACAGACAGATAGATAGACAGGTAGATATATAGGCAGTTAGACAGACATATAGACAGGCACACAGACAGGAAGGCAGATAGACAGGCAGGGAGACAGATAGACAGGCAGACAGACAGACAGACAGACAGACAGACAGGCAGATAGGCAGACAGACAGATAGACAGGCAGATATATAGGCAGTTAGACAGACATATAGACAGGCAGACAGACAGGAAGGCAGATAGACAGGCAGGGAGACAGATAGACATGCAGACAAACAGACAGACAGACAGACAGACAAGCAGACAAACAAATAGACAGGCAGGCAGACAGACAGACAGATAAACAAGCAGACAGACAGATAGACAGGCAGACAGACAGACAGACAGACAGACAGACCGACAGGCAGGCAGGCACAGACAGACAGAGACAGGCAGACAGACAGATAGATAGACAGGCAGATATATAGGCAGTTAGACAGACAGACAGACAGACAGACAGATAGATAGACATAGAGACAGACAGACAGATAGATAGATAGATAGATAGACATAGAGACAGAAAGACAGACAGATAGATAGACATAGAGACAGACAGACAGATAAATAGATAGACATAGAGACAGAAAGACAGACAGACAGACAGACAGACAGACAGACAGACAGACAGACAGACAGGAAGGCAGATATATAGGCATTTAGACAGACAGACATGTAGATAGATAGATAGACAGGGAGACAGATAGACATATAGGCAGTTAGACAGACAGACAGACAGACAGGAAGGCAGATAGACAGGAAGATATATAGGCAGTTAGACAGACAGACAGACAGACAGACAGACAGACATAGAGACAGACAGACAGACAGACAGACAGGAAGGCAGATATATAGGCAGTTAGACAGACAGACAGACAGACAGACATGCAGACAGACAGACAGACAGACAGACAGGTAGATAGGTAGATAGACAGACAGACAGAGAGACAGACAGACACTGTAGACTGAAAGACAGACAGACACTGTAGACAGAGAGACAGACAGAGAGACAGACAGACAGGTTTGCTAAGGGCAGTTGAGGTGATGATATTGCTGCTCTTTGAGCCAGCCATGTGTACCTGCGGCAGAAACCAGTATATTTAAGCTGTGCTTTCCAAAAAATGTGCATTGGTTTGTACACGTGTGCTCACATCATGTAGACCCTGGAGTCTGTGGATGAGGTTTCTGGCCACATCTCAGTTGACCGCTGCGTTTTGTGCTTGTCCTGCCTGACCAGTGACCATAGATTTTACTTTTACAAAACTTGGAGTCTTTAAAAACATCTGTTAAACCTTCCACGCTCTTTTCTTTTCTTCTGTTTTCCAAAACCCATTACCCCCTTTCCTTGGCATCGTTTATTGGTGTCTTAATGTGGGCAGAAATACCAGCCAGCGCTCCATGAAGCCAAACACTGGAGCTGCACGCCTGCGGGTTTAAGAAATGCAGGTGTGCTGTCCAGGCCTTCTGAGAGATGTTTTCTTTAAAGCATGGTTCCTCCCAAAAACATCACATCAGTTGTGGGTAAATATCCTGCTGTTTCTAACGTACGCCAGCGCTTTAAAGCTGCAAGAGCTTCTCTACAGGATCACTTCAGTTTTGGTTACTATGTACTTTAATGACCTTCCTTGCCCAAAAAGTTGCTTCTGAACTTCTTAGGGGAAAACATCAGGAGTTTGCTTAACTCTTAATCTAAATAAACCTTAAACATTTTCATTTCTTACTGACGATTTGTTTCAACAAAAGTGGATTTGGGTTCTGCAGGTCTCAAGCCATTCGTGGTCTGTTTGACCTGTAGGGTTCACTGTGACCCTGGGGTCACTGAAGTCAATGTGATGTCATCAACAAGAATAAAGCGAACAAAGACTTTATCTGGTCAAATGTTGTTACGGCACTTATTTGTTACTTGATGATGATTATGGGATCAGGCCAAGTTTAAAACCATGGGCACCTGCTGCGGTTCAACTTAACTTTCCAGGGGCTTGAATTTATTCTATGATTTGTTAATTAAGGCTTTGAGAGGAACAGATGCCAAAGATAATACGGGCTGGTGACGTTCTGTATGTGGCCCGGGTTTTTGAAACAGGATCACTGCTGTCCTGAAGAGCAGGTGCTTGTGGTTTGACCTGAATCGGTTCCCGGTGTACAAGAGGTCTGACTGCCTTTACAGCTAATGAAACCCAATCTCAAATAGTTTTTCATTTATGTCCCATGAGTCATAGTAGAGGCCCGGTGTCTTTAAAGTGCACCCAGCCAGGGCATACAGCATGAAGTTTCTTCACAGGCCTCATGTCAGTGATCATGGCAGATGACCCAGTCTATCTGTCTTACCCTCTCCTTTTCCGTCTGTATATTAATGCATTTGGCAGGCCCCATCTAAAGATGTTTTACAATGGTACACACATTTTATCAGTATGTGTGTTTCCTGGGAATCAATCCCATGACCTTTTTGGAACAACATGAATATCTGCATGTATGTGTAATGTGACTTGTGTTAGTTTTTTTCTCCACTGTGTGTGTCTTCGGTGTCACCAATGCTATAAGTAACTGTTTTCTCAGAAATATCTCTGCTCATCTCTGCCTGTCTTTGTTAGATGTGGACCTGTCGGTGTGTAAACACACGGGACCATCATGCTGTACACGGAGGATGGAGGAGAGCTACAGAGCGGCGGTCCTGAGAGACACCACCCAAAACATCAGATCAAACAGCCTACAGCTGAGATACATCATCAATGCACATGCAACTGCTTTCCAGGGTAGATGAATGGATGAGTGGACAGATGGATGGATGGATGAATGAATGAATAAATGGGTTGACAGACAGATAAACTGTAGAAATTAATCAAAAATTGGATTAGTTTTTTAGGATATTCAGTGTTAATCTCTTTGTATTTGTTCTGAAATTATTTTAAATCTGAAAAATACTGTCATCAAATTTTAATTGATTATTTAATTATGAATTTACCAATGAAATAATCTGTATTATAAGCAGCAATATTCATCTTCATTTGCTAAACATTTTAAGGCAAATATTTTTGACAGATGTGCACAAAATTGGCTAGATTGAATAGAGGAAATAAATGAATGAATGGATGGATGGATTAAACATTTTAAGGCAATTTTTTTGACAGATGAAAACAAACTTGCCCAGAATAAATAGATGGAATGAATGGATGGATGAAACATTTTAAGGCAAACATTTTTGTTGTATGAGCACAAACTTGCCCAGAATTAATAGATTGATTGATGGATGGATGGATGGATTAATGTATGGGTGAATGGTTGAAGGGATGGGTTGATGGATGGATAGATGAGTATGGATAAAAATATTTTAAGGTAAACATTTTTGACAGATGAGAACAAACTTGCCCAGAATTAATAGATGGATGGTTGGATGGGTAAGTGGTTGAAATGATGGGTTGGTGGATGGATAAATGAAAATGGATAGATGAATGGATGGATGGATGGATGAGTTGGTGGATGGATGGATGGATGGATAAATGGGTAGATTAATATATAAAACATTTTAAGGCAAAACATTTTTATGGATAAGAACAAACTTGCCCAAAATGAAGAGATAGGATGAATGATGAGAACAAACTTACCCAGAGTTAATAGATGATGGATGGGTAAGTGGTTGAAAGGATGGGTTGGTGGATGGATAAATGTAATTGGATAGATGAATGGATGGATGGATGGATGAGTTGGTGGATGGATGGATGGATGGATGGATAAATGGGTAGATTAATATATAAAATATTTTAAGGCAAACATTTTTTTATGGATAAGAACAAACTTGCCCAAAATGAAGAGATTGAATGAATGATGAGAACAAACTTACCCAGAATTAATAGATGGATGGATGGATGGATGGATGAATGAATGGGTGGATAAATTGATAGATGGATGGATGGGTGGGTGGATGGTTGAATGTAAATGAATAGATGGATGGATGGATGGATAAAAACAAGGCAAACATTATGGATGGATGGATTAGTCGGTTAATGGATGGATGGATGGATAAATGGGTAGATTAATGTATAAAACATTTTAAGGCAAACATTCTTTATAGATTAGAACAAACTTGCCCAGAATGAAGAGATTGAATGAATGATTGAATTAATTAATGAATTAATGGATAATTTTAATGCAAACATTTTTGACAGATGATAACAAACTTACCCAGAAGTAATAGATGGAATGAATGAATGGATAGATGGATGGATGGATAAAACAAGACAAACATTATAGATGAGCACAAACTTGCCCAGAATGGATGGATGAGTTGGTTGATGGATGGATGGATGGATGAATGGATAAATGAGTAGATGAATGTATAACACATTTTAAGGCAAACATTCTTTATGGATAAGAACAAACTTGCTCCGAATAAAGACATTGAATAAATGAACGAATTGACGGATGGATAATTGTAAGGCAAACATTTTTGACAGATGAAAACAAACTTGCCCATAATGAATAGATGGATAGAAAAAAAAATGGATGGATGAAACCTTTTAAGGCAAACACTTTTGTTGTATTAGCACAAACTTGCCCAGAATGAATAAATATATAGATGGATGGATGATAAATTGGTAGATAAATGGATTAATGGATGTGTTGATGGATGGATAAATGGGAATGGATATATGGATGGATAAAAACATTTTAAGGCAAACATTCGTCATGGATTAGCAAAAGCTTCCCCAGTATGGATAGATGGATGGATGGATGGATGATAAATGGGTGGATAAATGGATGGGTTGATGGATGGATAAATGGGAATGGATAGATGGATGGATAAAAAACATTTTAAGGCAAATATTCTTTATGGACGAGCACAAACTTGCCCAGAATGGATGGATGGTTGAATGGATAAATGGTTAGCTGAATGCATGAATGGATGAAACATTTTAAGGCAAATATTCTTAATGGAACATGGATGAGCACAAACATTGAGTGTGTTTGCTGTGGTTGGAATAATATATTGTAATGGCTTTTAAAAGGGCATGAGATACTGGTCCCAGATCAGAGTGTTTGCTGCCTTCACTGCATGAAAAGAGCTGTATACGGACAAATACGGAATGGGAAATCCCTGCTAAACTTTAGGTTTGCCAGATTTTTGAGGCAGAGTGCTTGGAAAGGTAATACACCAAAGTAAACCCGTGAAACATCCAGAAACCTTACGTTTGTGGATGTATAAAGGAACTGGTGGAAGTTTCCAGGAATCCTTACAGCTGGTTGTGAGGAGCGGTGGGTGTGAGGTGTGAACGGCTTTTTATATGTTAATGACCCACAGGTAGAGGTGTCTTCTTTGTTTTCAGAGCTGAGTGGGGTGGGGTGGGGGGTTAACCATGTCTCTTTAAGACAGCACATACAGTATTGTGGTACATAAAAACTGTGTTTTCTAAATATGTTTATTATTAATATAATTTAATTAGTCTATTTAAGAAACTAAGCATCATTCAAAATAACTAAAATTCAATGGACACAATTACCATTTTAATGTGTGAAAATTATGTCTCTGACTCAAGAGAAATGCAACAAATATTATTTCAGAATATATATTTCCAACACTTTGAAAACATGTCTCCAACTGCCCTAGGTCAGAATATTGTGAACGTATCTCTCAATGCTGCATACATCGTTTAAAAGAAGCCGTTCAAATGACATCATGTAACTCATTTTTGCTAGCTAGGATGTTGATAAATTAGTCAGTGAAATGTAAAGCTGCTTATTTTTGCTGATGTCTCATGATTTGAAGTTCACTGTTTCTATTGTTACTATAATTCTACCCTAACATTTCATTAAATCTTTTAAAATAGAAACAAAAATATCAATAGACAGGTCCATAATCTAAAAGAAAGTCTTTCACATGTGGATGCAAAACATGTTGGGTGAAACAGACTGACAAACTCGGGTAAACATATCTGCAGATACCTGTCAGCTACTGTACTTCTAGTCCAGAGGTGCCCAAAGTAGGCCCACAAAAGACCTTTAATTTTTTATGTTTCATGCATACTTGAAGGTGTATAAAATGCATCACAAAACCTAATGAACTCGGGTACTATAGGCTAAAAATCAAGAGGTTGCGGCAGTGGCACACAGAGAAAAGGATATTTAAAATTGATTGGCAAAACGATTTCTTTTTTCTACAAAAAGCCTTGGAAAATAAAACTGCATTAGTTATGCATAAACAGAGTAATGTTTGCTTATTTATTTTTAAAATATTAGAAAATTATAAATTAGGGGTTATCAGGGCAACTTTAATTTTAATATAACACAACAACATTTACGTTTGGCCCACGGCCCTCAGTCAGGTTTGGCCCTTGTAAGGAAAATGTTCGGGCACCAATGAATGTTCTAGTCTATCTGAGGAGGTAACTTTCAGCATATGATAATGCATGCTTGCACAAAGTCAGACCACATATTATAATGTTTGTCTTCAATCAATCAATTTAAACAAAAGAGATGGGGACTTTATAATATAATAAGGGTCCATATATCACAGTGAAAAAAGACATACATGTATTTTTACTTTAACATGAACTAATGCTGAGTTACAGCATATCATATATTGAAGAGTCATCATTAACTACGACATGTTTTTCATTGTTAGTTAATGCAGTCATTTACAATAAATTAATTTGAGTTCATGTTGTAGTTAAGTAAGTTCAGTAAGTTACATGTCTTAACTCAGCATTAGTTTATATTTACTAATATTTAAGTAAGAATTCATTTAGGTATACGTTCAATGTTTCCAATGATGAGCAGTTAATCCACTAAACCCAGAGATAATTCCTGAGGCATGTTTAAAGAGTTTTGTATTTCATCAAGAAGGTGCTGATTCACAAAGATTTTATATTTAAGAAAATCTGAGCATCATTCCAAATAACTGTTAACATGTTTGTCAACTAAACATGTTTTGTAAACGTAATAAACTTTATAAAAATATTTTTTATTTTTTATTAATAATCAAGTATAAAGAACAATGCATAGTGTGAAAACGCGGATTATAAAAAGTATATTAAAGAAAAGGACTACATTTCCCAGAATGCACCTGCACCTACTCATCTGCCCCCACCCTTCAGGTGCGACTGCTCAACCTATGGGCTTGACGGAAAATTCAAATCGCGAACCGTTACTGCCTGGACTACTCCGTCTCTTATTTGTTTGTTTGCTCATCAACAGTAAGGTAAGTTTGATTTAATTCATTTGTCTGCATCGCGCTGATCGGTTGCCTATTTGTTCATATTATGTTATTAACTATGATTCGTTTTTGTCTTTATACTAGAACTGTTTGAATTTAAACCACAAACAGTAAAACATTAAGGTTATACGTGGTACACAGCGGTAAACATGAGGTTAAAAATACGCGAAGTAACATTCAAACCGGGCTGTTAAAAGAATCAATTCGATGTTTAAATTTTTAAAAACAAAACTTTAAAGAAGCCAAGATGAGACGTTATTTGCTTAAAACAAACAAAACAACAGTAACTCGTGTGTTTGAAATGTTAGCAGCTAGCAAGTGTCTCTCTGCTATTTTAAATGGTACTGACGATCTTTTGTTGTTTTAAAAGCTCATTCAGTTCTGGTAGATGCTGCTTATTTTTCAAGACTGTTTTAATAGCTTTATATTGATTTGTAACAAAGCCAGCTTCACTTTAAGAGAACCTAGATGCTAATTGTAAAGAAGCTTGGAGTCATAATATATTTAAACGTTATATGTTTGCTGTTCTTCATCTTTTTAAATATGAAGTCTATACATGTTTGTGTTTACAGAGGTCATGTACACTGTGGTCAACTTTGTGGACGATGAAGAGGTTTCTGGGTAAAGCTGATGTATGTTTAATCATTCAATGATTACATTAAATTAAAATCAAACATGTTAAATAGTAAACGGATGAATTGTGATATGTGATTTTTAATTCTGTGTTTGCCAGAGAAATATAATGAAGTAACAGTAAAAGCTAAAACATCAGACTGATCCAGACACTGAAGAAATTGATGTCACTGCAATCTGGCCAAAATGATGTAAGTTTAATAATTAAATTATTAAATTAAAGAGGTTAAATCGTAAATAGATGTGTTATTTTTTTATTCTGTGTTTGATAGACAACTATATTGAAGTAGCCTACTGTAATGAAGCTGCAGAACAACACATAGACTCTGAGGACATAAACACAGAAAATGAAGTAAGAAGATGTATATTAAGAAGTTCTTTGATCATATATTGTTGTATCTTTGTACAGTTTAATGCAGTGGTTCTTAACGTTATTCCTGGAGACCCACTGCTCTGCACATTTTGTATGTCTCCCTTATTTAACACACCTGATTCAAATCATCAGCTCATTAGAAGGGATCTCCATGAACTGAACTACGTCTGTCAGATAAAAGAGATATACAAAACATGCAGGGCAGTGGGCCTCCAGGAATTACGTTAAGAACCACTGGTTTAATGTTAACTTTCTAAAATGTACAACTTTAATTCTATGTCATTTGATTTGTCGTGTGTATGTGTATGTGTATTAGTATTATGCCAAATACTTATATGTACTTTTATATTTCCAAAGGGCTCCAAAGAGATGTCTGTCCAGATGAGGGTGCATCAACGTTACATTTGCTGACAAGTATTTGCTTTACAATGTAAAACCTAACAGTTAACTTAACTCGAACCATTTAAGGAAATCGGTTGCCTTAACCCATTAAGTTTAAAAAAAAAACATACATTTGAGTACTGTGAACTTAAGTCTTGTGCAATAATGCACTTATATTTAGTTAGTGTGAACTTAAATATAAGTGCATAACTGCATGTGACTCAATTTGTTTAAGTTCACAGTACTCAAATCTATGTGTTTTAAAACTTAAATGGTTTAATGCAACCGGTTTTCTTAAATGGTTTGAGTTTAGTTAACTTTTAGGTTTTACAGTGAGAAATTCTTGAATAATTCCAAGACAGAGCTCTGCAATTGTATCTACACTGCAAAAAATCAGTTTCTAACTTAGGATTTTTATCTTGTTTTTAGTAGAAAAACTAAAAATTCTTAAATCAAGATGTATTTTCTTGATGAGCAAAATTACCTAAGAAAATGTCTAGTTTTTAGACAAAAATATACAATTTAAGTAAATTTGTGCCTAAACAAGCAAAAATATCTAACAATGGGGTGAGAAAATTGTGCTTGAATTAAGTTTTTAAGAAAAAAGAAAACTTAAGATTTTTTCAGATATTTTAGCTTGTTTTAAGCACAAATTCACTTAAATTGTGTGCATTTATTTATTTTGTCTAAAACTAGACTTATTTTCTTAGGTAATTTTGTTCATCAAGAAAAAGCATTTTATTTAAATAATATTTCTACTGAAAACGAGACAAAAATACTATGTAAGAAAGTCATTATTTTGCAGTGTAGGACTGATTTCTTGAACAACTATATTGATCTTGCTTTATTTTATTTAGATATTTACTACATTACAGTGGCAGCTGGTGACTCCTTTTTTTGTGAGCACTCGATGCAAAGTTTGTCACAACATGTATATAGCCAGTCATTTGTGTGGTTCAAAATATGTGTTCTGCGTGTATGTGCATCACGTGTTTTGACTAAACCCGTGATGCACATGGTTTACATGAAGCAACAAACATATTTTAAAAACACAAGCAACACACATGACACTCCGAACACTTATTTTGAATTTGCACCCCTCGGATGAGCAGTCACGAGCCGCCACTGCTACATTACATTGTACTGCTTTGAATGTAATTTTTATTGTTGCTTTTATTTTGTTTTATTTTACTCTAATATTGCTTTCTCTGTCTGTATATTTATGAGTTTAAATAGTATTGTTTATGTATGCAACTTTTAATATTTGTGTATAATATTATTTTGTTATTGTGACAATTGTGAATTGTTCAGTTTTTTATTAAATAAACATTTCAAACTCAATTCAAGTTTTTTATTTTACATAAGGGTTTTGGGGTGTATATAAATATGAATATATATATATATATATATATATATATATATATATATAGTGGGGGGGTTTGTAGTCTATCTGCATAGCAGGCAAATAACCAATCAAGTCACTAAGCTATGAGGGCTTGGGTTGGGCTTAATACAAAGTGTAACCAATCAAATGATCTCAACTGGAAAGTTTCAAAGTTGTGTCCCAATAGTTGTCAGAGTTTTGGGAGGGGGTTTTAAAAGCAACCAATCAGTGTTGAGATTAAACACCAATGGAGACACTAGAATTGTGCAAAGGTGTGAAATCCCAGTACCTCTGCAGGTGTGAAAATGTCCCCTGACAAAATCTTCAATGGGATTATTTGCCATGGCAACAAATGGCTGCATGTACCACAGGAATATCCCATCAGCAAGATACATCCGAATTGGTATCATTACGGGAGTTTCCTAACTTGGTGGAATTAGAAGTTTACCCTCAGTGGAACTAGTAGATACATCCGAAAATCAGTGGTGTTTACAGGAGTTTCCTAGTACGGATACACCTCTTTTCATGCAGTGCTTTGTGTACAGTACCTGTGTCTTTGTGTGGTTGAACTCATGTAATTGTTAAAGATACCGTGGTGGGTTTGTTCCATGTGGTTTGTCAGCCTGGATTGATGGAGATGCTATAAAGTTTCATCTTTGGCGTTGGTTACAAGCAAGTGGGAAGCCGCTTTTCATCATCTTGATTAAAGCCTCGGATGTGTCTATTAGGAAACTATGAGCTAGCGGCATTTAGTCTCAATTAAGCTATTATGCTAGGTTCTGCTTTATGAGTTCAAATTATATGTAGAAGGGGATTCAGGTTTGCTTACTCGGTCTCACAAGTGTGTCTAACCCAGTGGCCAAACCATAACCCACAGTAGGGCTTTAAAGAATCTCATTCATACGCAGGGTTGTGTGTGCATTGGCCCAGAGAACCGGTTGTTATTAAAGTCTACCGTCAGTTCATTCATATGTATATATTAGGGCCGGGACTTTAACGCGTTAATTAAGATTAATTAATTACACAAAAATAACGCGTTAAACATTTTTAACGCATTTTAATCGCACTTATTTTTGCACCGCGGAACATTTCTCATGAGTTTCGGCGGACCGATTATACTGGAGCACCAACTAGCGTTCATGACTTCACAACAAACCATAGTGAACATGAACCAAGAGGCTGATGAGATCGCTTTGGTTGGCCCCGTGGATGGGAATTTTTTTTATAAAAAACGAACGGATGTAAGCGTCGATAAAAGCATGGTTGTGTGTAAGCTATGCAACAAGGAATTCACATATCACCGCAGCACATCGAGCATCTCAATGCAAAACATACAGCCGCTAGCGTGGACATTAGCCCGACTCCGGCACAACGACCTATTCGGACGGGATTAGTTTTACATAGGGATGTGGGGTAAAGCAAGTTTTTATCAGAGCTTCTCGGTGATTTTAGTCCAGTCCGAATGCTCCATGTCAGTAATCATTACGGACAATGTCAGTAAAGATTACGGCGTCTTTTACCTTCTGTAAAAAGGTCCGGAGAAATTACCTCAGGTAATACAAATCCAGTGCGAATAGACCAGCTGTAAATATACACGTAAATCGCGTCATTTCCTTTTAATTTGCGGGTTTCTTTTAAAAGCGCTTAAAGAAGCATTTACTTGCGTTCTAGACGGAGAAACAAGTCAGTTACAAGTCAGTTTCTGAATAAAACACGACACAAACTTTAAAAAAAAAAGTCAAATTTACTTCTCAGAGGCATGGAACTGTTTATGAAACTGACGTTCTCCCCAAACTGAAATTAAACACAGTGTTTCGCGTTTTCCTTGTCTGTGTCATGTTGTTTGCACATCTGATATCTGGAAGCAAGGTAACGTGCACGTGAAGACGAGAGGTGACGCGCTGCGCCAACGAGTTACCCCTCCCACTTCTGAATGTTTTACAGAGATTTCTAATCCCGTCCGAATTGACCATTAATATTACCGACGTCCTGTGGTAAAATTACATTACGCCATCTACCCCTGTAAAACTAATCCTGTCCGAATAGGGCTCAATAAACAATATTTTGTTGCTTAAGCTTATGTATTCAGTCATTATTCATGGTACACTCTAAGAACGAATGTGTTAAAAACAACACATTAGTGTTGATTCTGGGACAACACACTAACTGCGTCGTCCTGGAATCCACCCATCTCTGTGTTATTATTGAAACAACACATTTTGTTATACTTGAACACAAAATCAAGACAAAATGACTCATAATGTGTTAAAATTACACATAATGTGTTAAAAGCTTACAGCACAATGATGTGTATAAAATTAACACATCCTTTCTAAGAGTGTATACTAAAATCCATGTAAAAAAGTACTTCTTAATGTTCTCAGGTCAAATATTTATATGCGATTAAAATGCGATTAATTTAGATTAATTAATTACAAAGCCTCTAATTAATTAGATTAATTTTTTTAATCGAGTCCCGGCCCTAGTATATATATATAGGCTTGGTGTGAATGAATGAGCTCTCAGAGGCACTAATTCAGGCCAATGCTCGGGCATGATATACTAACTAGATCTAGTAGTAATATCCCACATAATGGATATTGTTGTTTTCTATTTCTCAAAAGAAAAGTGCAAACCATACCCATACCTTCATTTAAACTGCTCAATCAACTCTTTGTCCTTTCAGACAGACATTGATTCTTCTATAAAATTACTACCTTATAATACAGACCATTACCATAATGATTTTGGTCGTACTGTACCGTCATCATCTAATTCTGGGCAGAACAGACCTGCGACTCGTTTTTAGTTCATGACCCACCAGTTGAAAACAATTGATGCTTTAGTTTTGAGGCTGATGCTTTCCCCAAAACTATTCGAGTTATGTGTCTGCCTCTGTTTGTGAAAATCTGTCTCTTCTTATTTCCCTGGGTTGTGTTCAGTGGACTGATTTCAACAATCTATCTTCACTGCATTTAATCTGATTTTGGTGTTTGATAAAAGGCCACTGGAAAGAGTTTACACTGTCTGTGAGAAAATGAAATTCATTTTTATGAAAACAAATTTGTACTTTTTTCAACTTTAGCCGGCTTTCCTAAAAACACAGTAAAACTGAGTGATGAAAAGTTAGGGTTGGCCGATCCAATACTTGGGATCAGTATCGGGCTGATTCAAACGTTTTTTTGCTGGATCAGGTATCGGACTAACAGGGACGATTCAAATCTGATAATGTGTGTTACTTGTTACTGTTATGAAAAGTCAGACTGTTATTAAAGCACCATAAACGTTTCTATACACTATATTCAAAGTCTTCCTAACATATTTGACAGCTTTATGTGAACAACAAATGCATATTTGAAGATATTTAAGATCACAAAAACTGAATTGTGCTTTTACGTGTATGTGTATAAATCCTACAAATGCATATCCATTAAGGTCAGTCACTAACATTACTGTCAATGCCTTTTTTTAGGGCTGTGAAAAGAGTAATCGTGATTAATCGTATACAAAATAAAAGTTTGTTTCGGCATTATATTTATTTATTTATTTCAATTGTGATATTTTTATTATATATAGATTAAAATATATATACATGCATAACATTTTTCTTAAATGTATAAAAAATAATTACACACAGTGCACACACATATATTAATGCATATGCATTTGTAGGAGTTTCCCTTTCAGACATTTTATGGGGGGAGATATTTAAATTTATTACACTAAATGTAATATTCTGATTGGCCGTTCAGGACATTTGCAGGTTTGTCTCCAATAATAACCACTCAAAACCCAAATGCTGCAAATCATTTTGAAAGGTACAGTTTAATATTACACAAAAAATTTATATAAATTTGTCATTTAATAAAATATTTTACATTATATTTTAAATGGTAAAACCAAAGATAGAGTTCATGACATTGGAACATCTTGTCTTATCTTAAAACTAAAAGTAAAGGGCGATTTACAGTCGTGCGTAGGTCCTACGCCGTAGCTGTGCGTAGCTCTGCGTAGCCTGACGCGCACCTCACAAAATCTCTAACAGGGCGTCAGATCTACGCGGACCGCAAGCACTGTGATTGATCAACCAGAACCCCTCCCGTCAGGTAAAAAACTGCGTCATAGGTATTTCCGTTTGAGACGGTGAAAACAAAGATGAGCCAAGTTGAGGAGTGATTTAACTCAAACTGCAACATAAGTCGCTGTTTATTTACTTCCATCATTGCTGGTCTTCTCAAATTATACACAACAAGTTGCTATTTCTTCTTCGTTTGTGGGTTAACTTGCTTAGCTTCTTCTTCTGTGACGACTTCTGCTGCTACTGTGGTTACACGCGTGATTACTGCCAACCAGCGGTTTCGCGTGTGTTTGCACGTCGACGCGGAGGACGACGCAAAAGTATAAATGAAAACCAACGCGGAACCTACGCCGTCGCGGCTACGCCGTAGGACCTACGCACGACTATAAATGGCCCTTAAACGTGTTTGCCTCGCTGAAGGTCTGCATTAGTTAAAATGAGCAAAGTAAATATTTCAAATCAGTATTTAATGCTCCTTACCTTACTCATGAGGTAAATAGCCATGCAATAGGTGGGTATGAAATAAACAAACTGCTGTCTATACATTATCCCTTACAAATCACGCAACACGATTTGCGGCATTATCTAACTTCTAAATACTGTATGCATTTAAATTTTCTTAAATTGCGTGGTCATTATGGAAATGAGATGTTGCGCCTGTGTTCCTTAACTTGTGCTTTGTCAGTACCCAGAGTAAATCACTCCCAGAAATTTCCACACCCATTTCTGCTTTTTTGAAATTGTCCTCTCACGCTTATTTACTTAGTTTAGTCAATTTTGCCATAGAGTTAGTACATGTATATCAAGTAGAGATGAATGTGTACTACATCGCATTACTACACACAAACAGATCTGGAATGCTTCTTGATGAAAATCGATGTGTGTGAACCCAATTGTTGATCAGCACTGACAGTAGATTTCTTCTTGAAGCCAGCTGAGCTGTGAGGAAACCCTTCTCTCCGTCGCCAGTTTTCCGTTCCAGTCTGCTCCTCATTCTCTTTGTTATTCCTCTTTTCTCATCTTCATCATCGATCGCGTGACTCGTAAAGTCTCAGAGGAGTTACCCTCCTCTTCCACATTCTCCTCCCACAGATCGTTTGGCTTTTCCGGAGAGTAGATTTATCCGTTGACTAATTGACATTGCCATGTTACTTCCTTAGCTGGCCCTGGACAACGACTTATGTCCTCTGAAGAGAAAAGGATTGAGGCATTTTGGCTGGATTTTGACGGACCGACGCAAACCCAGCGTCTGATGTCAGAGCGAGTAGGCTCGGGACAGGAAATAGTGCTCATAATGTAGTGCTAATAGAGACAATTTGGTGGCTTCAGTCTCACACTAAACGCACCTGCTATGTCATTCCCATGGAAACGGCGGAGAGGATAGAGTCTAAACATGTTGTCCGGTCTGTGCAGACCAGCTGTCGTGAGATGGATGCTGATGTTCGGGGAGTTTGCTCGCCATTCAGGATAAAATGTATGGTTTTGCTGTTTGCTTAACGAAGGTTTGAGAAAGATTTAAAGTCCCCAGGCTTTCTTTAGTCCTCGAAAGAACGCATGCTGAGGTCTTTAGGGAGGAAACATAAAAATGCTGATTCTGGAAATGATTTAGCTGCATCAACATCAGTTTAGATTAAGAGATCAAAATTAAGATTGTGAGGAAAAAACAAACAATTTAGTTTCAATTAAAGTGCAAAGTTCTCAGAAATCTAGCTTTGCAAAAACCAGCTTGCCCACCTAAAACTATTGTTATATGGTTTCCAGCAGTCCTAAAAAATCCAACTAGTTAGTTGACAGTTTATGAGAAATGGGGATTTATGACCATGTTGCTAATTTAGAATGGTTTTTGATGTTCAGGTTCATAAATATGGCTCAGGTCATGGGCATTTACAGGTTTTTTGCAAGCCAGGTAGTAATCTTAAGTCTGATAGCTTATAAAAGTGATGGCACGCCTCTCCAACAACAAGCCATTTGGTGTGAGCTATCATTCATACCCGTAGCACAGGATTGGACGTGCACCAAAGTTTAATGCCTAGAGTTTGGGCTTTGTTCAAATATCTAATCCCGTGTATAAGCAAGAGTAATAGTGCAAAGCTCTAATGATAAATGTTTTTAAGAAACAGGAAAGAAAGCAGGAGTAGAAGCAAAGTGTAAGCCATGGGACGTCCACGGAGAAAGGGAGTGGTATCGTCTCCAGAGCACCATTATAGCCACTTTCACACGCCTTTTAAGTTGGCGCCTAGTGTCCTTGTGTCTTATTATCCACATCATTACCTCAAACCGAAACGGACAACCAAACACACAATCCAAAGCCAACACGGCTCACGTTCCCCACCCTCTCTCCTTTTCTCTTCCAACACCATTATGTTGTCCCAACATCAGGAGAGAGATGAGATGATGTTTTGATTTCCCCGGTTGTTGTTCAGTCTTTCCTAAAGCATGGTGAAACTAAGTAGGATTTTCATGAGAAAAACCCATCACCAGTCATCCCAAAACATGTTTCAGATGTCTAAGGAGCTGGAACCAGAAGAAAGTGTCCGGTTGGAAAAGAAAAATGTTTTTCATTTTGAAAATTTAAGAAGCAGTTCACCCAAAAATGCTGTCATCATTTACTCTCATGTTGTTCCAAACCTGTATGACTTACTCGTGCAATCAATTTGAACGCGAATGAAGAACCATTCCAGACTATACTGTTTGCTCTTTTCCATGCATTTGCATGAAGTTCATTATTTAAACTTTTTCTTTAGTCTTCCACTATAGTAAGAAAGTCATACTGGATGAGAATAACATCAGGTAGAGTTTAAAACTGGACATTTTTTAACTGCATTTCCATTTGCAGATTTGCGCAAAACTTTAGCTTAATTTTCTTAATGGAAACGCGTTTACATTAACACTGATATGCAACTATTAGTTATAGTTATTAATAGTTATATAGTTTTTCCTTTTGCAATAAGTCATTCCAAACATCACATTGACTGATGTTGGTAGGTTTACTAATATCACATCCACCGTACTGGGCGTTATTTTTAACCGAAGGAGCCAGAGATGTATTAGCCAAACGCCAAGGAAAAAGTCCCTCATACTTAAAGCCTAACTATATAGCCTACTGTCTACAAACATTAATAATATTAACATTACTATACATCTTTTAAAAGGTCTACAGGTTTAGCATCAGTGTATGGTCTCTGTTTTGAGATACAGATGCTCTAGCATCATAAATGTCGTATTTTGTGCCAGAAGTCCAGATGACAACATGCAAAATATAAACGGGACTTCTTACCTTTGTGTTGATATAACGATCGCGAATCGAATCCAGTCTGTTTCAGATGTGTGAATAACCCAATCAAACCGTCCAATAGAATCCATCCAATGACCATTTTTGTCCACAAATGCGTATAAATTGTGAAATATAGATATATTGTCCATTTTTTACCTCAGATTTCGCATGACTGTCTTGTAATAGAATATAATATGCAACCTGAGGACTTTTACATTGTAACGCTGTATATGAGATTACATCCATGTTCAAACCCGCATTCAAACTTTGTTTTTAAAAGTAGGCGGGAGTATAATACATAATATCCAAACAGTGCTGTCAAATATCATGATGTTATCTGACTCGCTTGTTCCTCCAATGACTTCAAGGAAAATATTCATAGACGATCTTGTAGCCAATTAGATAACAAATCCAACGATCTTTGTGTGACGTTTTATTTCCTGGTATGGAAACTGCATTTTATATGCTAACATAAGGATAAATAATAATTAAAACGAACGTGTATGCATGTAAACAAAAGGTTTTTATGTTGGGGCTGACTGGCACTTAGAAAAGGCAAAAAACCCTTGCAAAAACCCCATTTTTGGGCCTATTGACCTCAAATGTGAAACATAACTTTTTTAGACTTGTGGCTTTGGAATCATTGGTTTCACACACATATTTATCATTTAGATTTTTAGTATTAAAAAAGAAATTTATTACAATGTACTATAGCCTCTGTAACTTTTTTAATTTTTAACTTAATTTTGAAACGTGGAAAATGAAGCTCAAAGTGTCTTCTTTCTAATGATACCATAATATAAAATGGTTTAGTAAAAACAACCCTTTTAGTGAAAGTAGGTCTTTTCATGGTTTGGGCCAGAGTGGGGGTGCTTCTCAAGAGGTTAAATCATATTTATGTGACTTGTGTATATCAGGTGACCTGAAAATGCGAATAAACTGTTTCCATTGCAGTTTTGCGAAGTACATCTCTTCCGAAATGCCTGAAAACCACCTCATGCAAGCGTAACTACTTTTTGCAATATATGGGAGTTTTGCGACATTTCATATGGCTGGATTTTCGATTCGCAATGTCAAATTGCACAATTTTAAGGGTGATGGAAATGCAGCTTCTGTCTCTGTCTTTGTGTCTCTCAGTTTTTTTCTTTCTATTTTTTGCTCATATCTGTAATCCAAACCTTCTGTTTTATTGTTTAATTGTTAATGGGATGGATTACATTTTTCAGTTGTGTGGTATTTTTTCCAAGACAAAGGACACAAGTACGTATTTTACTCGTTAATTTTGTTTGTCGTCGCACAAATATGTAAATCCTTCAGTAAATATTTTGGTTTACAAAACAATTCCCAACATTGTCGTTTGAGTAAGCAGAGATTCTTACTCAATCCAGAGCTGATGGTGATGGTTATCGGTGCCAGATCTGCCTTGGGGAATAGACATCAATCATCTTTAACCACACAATCCAATCATTTTAAGCATTAGAGAACGTAGTCATCTCGCACAAGCGCACGCCTCGCATCATGGCATCTCTGGAATTGTTTATCCAAGACTCTTTCGACTCTTTCTTAGACTCTTAAGAAGGCAGATATTTTAACTGTAAGCCGATGAGAGCGATAAGAGTGTTAAATATTCTCCTGTTGCCGTCACCTGTTCTGCTCCTGACAGTGAATACGCTGCTGACGGACAGGAGGAGAAGTGACAGGTGGTTACGTCTGGTTTGGCTTTAAACTGGTTACATTATGTGTTGATGATTTAACCTTTCCAAGCAAGCAATAGCCGTCATTTCACCGTCTCTTAACTATAGACCTGATATAGTACTGCTATGAGTAACCCAATTTTTTGTCCAAAATAAACTTGAATTTCGTTTTTATCCAAATAACTTGTGAGATGTGTGTATATATATATATATATATATATATATATATATATATATATATATATATATATATATATATATATATACGGTTAGACATCTATTAAGTTTTCACTGACTTCCCAAACTTGGCCTTGTTTTTTAGCCTAGACATATGCTCTGTGTTTGGACGACTATTAGAAGTCTTTTGGGTTGACAAACAGTTGTTTGTATATTAAATATCAATCATTTATAACCTCATAATTCAGATGCTAGATGCATTTAAATTCGCTACAGTGCAAATTATGCATTTTTGTTATTTTGCCCATGGTTGTGTCTATTTAATAATAAAATAATGGTTGATACTCCTTATTGTACATGAACTGTGAATTCAGTGACAGGATCCGATTCTTGGAGTGGTAAAAGATCAGGTGTCTATTTCCAAATCAAACCAAAGCAGATTCGAAAATTCTTTCATTTTTTTCATTGCTCGCTGTTCTTCAATGTCTCATTCAGCAGTTTTATGTTGCATGCTGTGTTCTGTCATCGCAGCTGTCTGTACAGAGGATAGGGGTGTATGTATTGTCACTAATTAAAGTGGGATTTTAGAGGCGTGCTGTGGAGGTGATGAACTCATATCAGCGTCTAACACGCGTGAAACACGAGCCCTTGGCTGGATTACGGGGCTTTCTGGGGTGGGGGGTGATGGACCCTTGTGTCTCGGACCAGCCTGGCCCCTGAATGCTCTGAATGATGACAGTAGTGACTGAGGTATGCTGCATGGCCTTGTGGGTAAGGTACTGTCACTCAGCGGTGACAAAAGTGGGTCACTGCGGGTTGCCAGATTTTGTATGACCAGACATTGATTTGAATTGGTATTCATAAATACTATTTATCTAGAGTAAGTTTTTCCTGTTAGCCAACAATAATCACAATGGGTCTCATTCACGAAACATGAGGAGAGTGAATTTTTGTGTAAATCGTTTGTGAAGTTTCGGATTCATGAAAAGTTCACACTTTCCAAATGTTAGTTGGTACGGAAGAAATGTACATCTGCTCCCCACTTCGTGTAAATGGTCCGTAAAACATTAAAACGTACTGTATTATTTTAGACAAACTGATGAGACTGTATTTCAATGAACTACACTGTAAAAAGTTTCTGTAAAAATAAGAGTATTACTGGCAGCTGGTTGCCAGTAACTTATTGTAGATATAAATTTATGTTATTTACTGGCAATAGATTGTTCGAAGTTAAATGAAAATTAAACATTAACAAATCTGTGTCTTTACAGAAGCGCCTAAGGAGATTTAAAGGTCATGTTCTTCCTGATCCCATTTTTTAAACTCTAGTTATTGTGTAATGTTGCTATAATAGAGTAAATAATACCTGTAAAAGTTCAAAGTTCACTGCCAGGCGATATATTTTCTTTAAC
The DNA here is from genome assembly GCF_030506205.2 of Paramisgurnus dabryanus. Lineage (NCBI taxonomy): Eukaryota > Metazoa > Chordata > Actinopteri > Cypriniformes > Cobitidae > Paramisgurnus > Paramisgurnus dabryanus. The sequence continues at coordinate 9,676,422 of NC_133342.1, read as the reverse complement.
ATAATTCCTCTTTCAAAGCATACAGTGAACGGCCAGTTTGGACTACAGCCCTCTACTTCCTGCTTTAATGACGTAGAACAGTTTTTTGACTAAACTCCGCCCACAGGAATACGTCAGTCGCCAGCTAAGCTAACAGCAAGCTAAGCTGCTATCGAATCACAACACACTAAACAAACTACACAATCCGAACTCATTACGTATTTCTGAAGGAGGGACTTCATAGAACAAGGTGAAACATGAACACGTTATATTGCGCACTGTAAACACAATCAAAGCTTTAAAAACACAGAAAGAACGGGACCTTTAATTTAAGTAATTTAAAAAATGTTTGTAACAACACAGAACAAGGGCACCATTGATTTCCATAGTAGTAAAAATAAACTGGAAGTGAATGGTGACCTAGATCTGCTTTCCACAAATATTTCCCTTTGTGTTCAGGAGAACAAAGAAATGTATACAAGTTTCTAACAACTTGAGGATAAGCTATGATGACAGAATTTTTATTTTTGGGTGAACTATCTGTAAGCTGTCATATTTTTGTGTGTTTGTAATGAAAAAGATAAGGATTGCTAAGGATTACTCAAGTTTGTGTGGAAATTGTGTCTCTTTAGGTTGTAGTAGTCTCAGAAGAATGGGTGGAGGCTGAGGTTATGTCACCAAAACCTGTAACCATAACATTTCACCAATTTTTAAAGAATATTTCACGAGTTTGCATTAGCATGTAATTGTTAGGGAATGAGATAAGGCATATTTGGATAGATGAAACTAGCTGAGAGTGTTGTGATGGGGTGGAGGAGGGATGCTGCAAAAACTGTCACAGGACTGACGTTAGGGATTACTATTTATAGGCACCTCTTCGTTCTGATTGTTTAGGATCACATGACCATGCTCCTCCCGAACTTTGAAAATGGTATTCCAAGTTGATGTTTGTCACCATGTTATCATTTTTTTATCATGTTTTATTGTATTCGTCAGTAGAGTTAAGGTTGCAGTAAAGTGCCAGTATATAAACGTTGAAATATGTCTAATATCTATCCAAACAAAGCCCAGACATCTTTCAATCAAAACTGGCTGTCAGTGAAAAGAAATCTAACCATGGCCCAAAAAGAAATGAATGAAACCAAACACCTTATAATCACTGCTGACTTTGCATACATTATGCAATGTCATGTAATATCATCTTGCAAGTTAATTTAGCAAAAATGACATAAAACTGAATTCAAGTTTATATTCGCTAGAAGTGGGTTACTTGTAGCCAGGCTATATCGAGTCTATTAGTTTACCTAGATGGTGAAATGACAGCTAGGTACTTTTTTTAGGTACATACTGTTTTAAGTGTTATATGTAAAACGTATTTATATTGTATGTTGACACATAGTAAATTGTTTTCTAACCTTGTGTGTAAAATTATATCCAGTTTAATTTTTCAACAGTTCGGCTGCCATGACAAAACGCAGATGAAGTAAAATTGGACAATGCACAATGTTTAGAAGGGGAATTTTATCACTGCTTAATTCAATTGCCGTCAACCTCAAATATTTCTGTGAGATATCCCAGCAACAGTAGTGTGAGCTGCTTAAAGTCATCTTATATCTTTCCTTTATACTATGCTTTGTTCAGTTTTACTTGTGTGACTGAATCTCTTTGCCAACAGACCATGTGTTTAGGAAATGAGTTTTGGTCATTAAGTGGATTAGTCATCTCTAAAATCCTTTTGTAGACCTTCATAAGAGACTATATAACTTCCAATTACATGGCTATAAATCTGGTCCATATTTTGGCTCACTGCTATCCCTGTGACACTGCAATTATACAGTTTGCAAACCAGTAACTTACAGAGCCAAGCGATGGGGGTTAAACCTCCTGTCATAAACCTTTCTTTCTTTCTGCTGAAGTCATTGGGAATCAGAGGCAATGCTTGCAACAGAATACTGCACAATACTGTATCACACTGTCTACAGTTTCAAACATTTGCTAGTTTAAATGAACTGTTAAGAAGTGAAATAGATAAAATAATCAATCAAGGTTGATATTACTGGTATTACTCAAAATTTTGTGAATACCCAGTAACAGACCTGACAAACAACGTGTAGTGCTCCTTTAGTCTAATGGTGATACTCGAATGGAGCAACACATGGTCTTAGATAGATTTTTCCCAGCTGTCAGACCACTGTTGGTTTCATGACAGAGCTTTAAGTTTGCTGTGCGTTCTTGCCTGAGCCTTTCAGTGGGATTTCTTCTGGAAATTCTCATCTCATTCCTCTTTTTTGATTATATCCCCATTTTCCACTGCTCCAGTGAGATGATTGGAGCACCACGTGGACCATCCCTAAATCACTTTCTAATTCCCACTGAAAAAAGTAGGATTGAGAGTTGTGTAATCTCATCTTCATATGGACACAAACTCACCAGCTCTCAGGAATAGGTGAACAGAAGTAGTAGGATCTGGTTTGAACCACTTGAAATTTGGTTAAAGACATATTTTGCCACATACACTTTTAAAAATAAAGGTACTTAAAAGGTTCTTCACAGCGATGCCATAGAAGAACCATTTTTGGTACCCCAATGAACCATTCAGCCAAATGTTCTTAGAAGAACCATTTCTTTTATATGTGTATTTAATATTTTTAATAACCTTTGGTGAAACAGATCTTAAGGGTTCTTTATGGAACCATTTAGCCAAAAATGGTTCTTCTATGGCATCGTGAAGCACCAAGTGTGCACCAACTATGGTGAAGTTAGCAAGACCAGAGCTGAACACACATTTTTCTGTCATCAGTTTTTTCTCTTTACCCTCTTTTGCCGTCTGTTTGTCTGTCTCTCCGTCTCTCTGTCCCTCTGTCCCTACTGGCGATTTCACTGAGCGTTCGTGGCATGAGGCTGCCCTCTGAAATGCGGTAACCTTACACTGCCGCATTCTGTTTGTGGTTTGCTGCTCTCATTCCAAAGCATCCCGCCTATATGGGTACTTGCATGCAAGCACTTTTACGGTTCGTATACAGACATGCGGCACATGGCAAGTTGACCTTTCCATTGGTTTCTGTCTCTTCTGCTGTGTTTATTTCTCTTTTTCCATTCACTCCATTGCTGTCTGTTTTGATTTACACCACTGGGTTACCCTACACAACGATTGAAATCTTTATGCTCGCCGTTTCCATTTTCCGTTAAACTCTGTGACCCCGTGCACTCAAGTTCAGTTGGCTGGTCAGCATACGACTTCTGATTATACTGTATTGAATTTTCGTTTAATGCATATTTTCATAGAAAGTCATTTTAGATGAAACAATGATTGGCAGACACACTGCAGTACTGCACCCAATTGAAGACCCCTGTACTACATAGTATTTGGCGAATCTAGACCACCCAAAATATGCAGACTTTTTTTAGGTTTAGACTTGCGGCAACTGAAGCAGTTTCACCCTGACTGTGAATCAGCATTTGTACTACATACTGTATTATTGTTTATACTTGGCCTAACCCAGTATACAAACTCTCTATACTTGATCTAAAGCTAGGGCTACAATAGGGGTGTCACCGACTATGGATTTATATATTCGAATCAGAATTATAAAATCTTTCAATAGTTGACTGTTAGTCAAATCATCTATGTGTGTGTCTGTGCATGGGTTAGTAGGGGGACCAGACCAAGTAGTCAACAAGTGAGTAACTTTTATTTTCTTTCACAAGCAGCACACACAAACAACCAAATGATGAACAAAGACGAAACTGACGATGCATTTTAAAATGAAAGTCAAAGTGTATAAACATTCATTAAATGATTCCTCATAACATTTTAAAGCCACAATGTATAAAACATCACACAAAAATATAACAAAAACATTTTCGAAAACTAAACCTAAAAAATAACAAATGTAATCCTGCCTGGATCGCATATAATTTGTGATTGGTACTGTAAAAGATAAAAACTAATGCAAACTGTGCAAATCCTTAAATGATAATTAATTTATAACAAGAAAAATACTAAATTAATGATTTTATAGACACTTCACTTTATTATTTTGCACAGAAATACCTTGGCAATCTGCTGTTCTGATTCGTGCTGAATAGCGTTTTTTTCTTTGTTTCGTATTGTCAGACATTCAATTGTTTTTGTTTTGCATATGTTTGTCTGTTTCGTTTGTCTCTCGATTGTGTTTTTTTTACAAGTAATTTGCTTACTTTGACTTTGATCATCTCTGTATTTACTTAAGGTACAGAAACACCTGATGATTCTTATATCATTTGTTTCAGGAATCTATTTTCTATCATTTGAAAGTGAACACTGACCATAATATTAAATCACAAGAGAGACAATCGTGTAAGGCATATATTGGTTTTCAATTCGGTGCAGATATTTTTCGTTTCATCACCAAAATTTTAGGAACAGCTCACCTGTTTTGTAGCAAGATAACCCCCTTAATTTAGATATATTTTACAACTTATACTTGTCTTAAAAAATACTTTTTTTGATGTTTAGTTTGATGGACTCCTAAATATGCACGTTCAGCTAAATTGTACATGCCAGTAAGCGCAACATTGATACAACACAAAGCAATCCAAAATTCACAGACTTAAACTAGAAAATGCATTTCGGGACGAACTGCAAAAGTGTGCTTGCTCTGGTGCCGCCGATTTAGTTTGTGCATCCTCACATTGGAGTCCCAAGTTCATGTACAAAGTTTGGTTTCAATACGTAAAAGCGTTCCTGAGATATAAACTACTTCCTGTTTGGCGGCGTAAAATTTTAGGAAAAAAATTATTCTTTTGATGTTGTGCATCCTTACATTGGAGACCCAAATTCATGTACAAAGTTTGGTTTCAAAACGTGAAAGCGTTCCTGAGATATAAAATACTTCCTGTTTTGGCGGCGTCAACGCACATTTAGTTTGGGCTGTGACGGACAAACGCTTCCGAAAATCAAAAATCCTTCTAGTAACTTTTGTGAGGCTTGGTCCAAGGATTGTGTACGTTGAGTTTCGTGAAGTTTGGACAAAATTTGTGACCTGTGAAACTTTTTTAAGGTTTTCTGTTCTATCCTATAATATGGCGGACAAACGACATGGTTCTGTGACTTCATCTTCTCAAGCAACTTACACCGGTACTGCCCGAACATTTTAAAGTTTGAACGGTGTCTCTGTGTCAAACGGTCTAGTCGCTAGAGCTGGCCAAAAAAATCTACCCGGGAAAAATAATAAAAATAATAATAATAATAAAACTTAAGAAGAACAATAAGTGTGCTTTTGCAAGCACACTTAACTAGAATTTACCTTTATAATAAATAAAAAATTAAATCAAAATGAAGTCAAAAATCAAGTAAGGTGCAGAACAAATGTGTGCAAAATGGCTAAAGTGCAGGGGAAGAAAACTCAAGCCACATATAGTTAAATTACATAACCCTGAGTGATCTATAAATAAAATAAAAATAAAGAAATTATTAAAATAACAAAAAGGATATAGCCAGAATTGCCAACTTTGTAAGTTGACAATCTTATAAGATATCGATATAACCACAAAGATGATTGTGACTTTACCTAGAATTGTGATAAGAGGGGAAATCGGCCCAAATTCAGCCCGATTATCTGTGTGGCAGTCTTAACTCTATAACTTTGCAAACCTGTTACTCCATCTGCTTCATGATAGCTACAGAAAACTTTTAATAATGTAACTTACCAAGTTACCATTACTTTCTTAAGTGATCAAATTTTCCGTTTTTGCCCAGTAGATGATATATCAGGCAAATGTTTTAAAGAAAAATTGGATTGATTTCTCTGGATTGAACAAAAGTATAAGTTTAACATTTATTTTTAATTTTTCTTCTTGTTTGTCTCTTGCATGCATCCTCATTACTAGTTGTTTTAGTGATAAATTCATTTAGCAGACATTGCACATCCTTAAATTAGCTGTTACATGGTGAATTCATACTGAGACTATTTGGAGTCCAAACTTGTGGCTGCTTAGACAGAATGTTAAATGCTCTCTTATTTGTACGTCGCCTTGGATAAAAGCATCTGCTAAATAAATAAATATAAATTTAAACATTTGCTCTTACCATATCGAATAACCATACTGAATTATGGCCTCTATATCTTTCACACAATTTTGATTCACATGCCAACGCCCTAGATGCCTCCCGCAACATCATAGCATCTTTCGGCACACTCTGTTTTTTTACTTTTGGGAATGATAAAATGTAGTTTTGGTAAAACTGTGGTATGACACAGAATGTAGAGATCACTCCAGTCTGGTTGCCAGGTATAACTGAGATGCCCGTGAGACCTAAAGCAGACAAATGTCAACATTATGTTGTAGATGTTTGCTTAAGCCTCAGCTTTGTCCGATTACAAATTAAACAGCGAGATGTGATGCAAGAAGCCAAAGACATTTGTTTGACGCACATGAACAGAGACCAACAATTGAAACAAAGTGTGTAGAGAATGAGTCCCGTGTGCACACTCCATAATGTGTGTGTGTTTGTGTAGTCGCAGCTGTTGTGAGTGGGGGAGTTCTCTTGTTTTGCTGGTCTATTGTGACGGTATTGATGGAAGCCTCTACAGCTTATGGAGTGAAATTGAGAGATGTGATTCTCTGTGTGTGTGTGTGTGTGTGTGTGTGTATGTCTGTGTCTATGTGTGCGTGTGTGTGTTGCCTGGTCTCAGTTTCGGTCCAGTTGCTGCTGTTTCTCTCTCCACTAACATGCCTTCAGTCTGACATCAGTGGCCTTTCAGAGAGTGGCACCCTACAGTATGTGTTTAGTGTGTGTGTGTGTGTGTGTGTGTGTGTGTGTGTGTGTGTGTGTGTGTTCAGTGCATGTTTGTGTACTGTATACTGTACATTCTGTGTTTATGGGGTAAGTGTGTTGAGTGTGTGTATGTTGAGTTTGTGTATTAAGTGTTTGCGTGAGTGTGTGTGTTCAGTGTGTCTTTGTGTACTGTATGCATTCAGTGTTTTTGTGTGTTCAGTTTTTGCGTTTATGTGAGTGTGTATGTGTTTGTCAGTGTGCATTTTCAGTGTGTTTGTGTGTTCATTGTTTGTGTGCTGTGTGTGTTCAGTGTCTGTTTGTTTGTTCACCATGTGTTTGAGTGTGTCTTTGTTTACTGTATGCATTTAGTGTGTGTGTGTGTTCAGTGTCTGTTTTTGTTTTCCGTCAGTGTTTGTGTGTGTGTGTGTGTGTGTGTGTGCGTCCAGCTTGTGTTTGTGTACTGTATGGATTTAGTGTGTGTGTGTGTTCATTGCCTGTTGGTGTGTATAGTCAGTGTTTGTGTGTGTGTGTCCAGCTTGTGTTTGTTTGTGTACTGTATGCATTTATTGTGTTTGTGTGTTCAGTGTTTGCGTTTATGTGTGTTTAGTGTTTGTGTTTGTCAGTGTGCATGTTCAGTGTGCTTGTGTTCAGTCTTTGTGTGCTGTGTGTGTGTTCAGTGTGTGTTTGTTTACTGTATGCATTCAGTGTGTGTTTGTGTTTTCAATTGGTGTTTGTGTCCAGCTTGTGTTTGAATGTGGTCAGTTTGTGTTTTTGTACAGTATGCATTCAGTGTGTATGTGTGTTCAGTGTTTGTGTTTGTCAGTGTGCATTTTCAATGTGTTTGTGTGTTCAGTGTTTGTGTGCTGTGTGTTCAGTGTGTGTTTGTTTACTGTATGTGTTCAGTGTGTGTTTAGTCAGTGTTTGTGTGTGTGTCCAGCTTGTGTTTGAGTGTGATCAGTTTGTGTTCTGATGCATTCAGGGTATTTGTGTGTTCAGTGTTTGCATTTATGTGAGTGTGTTTGGCGTTTGCGTTTGTCAGTGTGCATGTTCAGTGTGTTTGTGTGTTCAGTGTTTGCATGAGTGTGTGTGTGTTCAATGTGTGTTTGTGTATTGTCCCAGCTAACAGAGAGAAGTTCTAAGCACGTTCTTTGAAAGTTCCCAATGTTCCCAAAAAAGTTTTCCCAACATAAAAAGTGTCCAGTTTTTTTAAGTTTAAAGAAAATTTTTTGGTTGTCTGAACGTTAAAGAAATGTTACATTCTACCATTTTCAAATGTTATGACAGTGTTATGCTTTAATGTTCACACAATGTTTAAAACAACAACGGTTTACCATATTTACTTTTTTGCTTATGTAAATGATAGAGAAACATTGCATTTTATTATTTTATATTATTTTATTTATTATAATATTATAAAACATTATTTCTATATGTGTGGTAAAAATATTGCCGTAGAAAACACAATTGACTTATTAGGTTTAAATGTTGATGTTTTGTTTTAAAGTCACCATTATGGTGATCAGTGTTTGTTTTAGTTGGACTCTAGATCCTCGGTTGCATTAACTGTGTGTGTATAAAACACATTTGTTGTGTTAATGTAAAGTTAATAGTGCTATTATGTGGTGGATGGTACATAATAGTTAAGATCATCATCTAATTAATTAATTAATTTACTCACTCATCAAAAATGTCTTATCTGTCAATAATGAGATCCAGCACTCTCACACAGCAGATTTTTAGAAACGTTGGACAAAAATGAACCGCTGTGTATTTGGGACGCACAAACATAACGAATCAGAGTAGGAATCACCATAATTGTGACTTTTTAAATGAAACAAAACATTAACATCTAAACCGAATTGTGTTTTCTACAGCAAAATTATTTACCAAACATTCAGAGATTATGTTTTATAACAGTTGCAAAATGACATGTGAGTGTCACGTGAGACATGACTAATTCATAGTTCACATTGCGATGGCTTTTCCCCGTTTCTGTATAAATTTATATTCAAACCCTAAGAAACCTGAACCATTGTTTTTAGTAAAAGTGTAGTAAGACTCAAATTATCATATATATTCAACAACTAAGGCAAATGAAAATGATATTCTTCAGAATGTAACTTTATTTCATGTTTCAACCACAGGTGATGATAGAGATCCTAAAGGTCACCTGATGCATCTTTAAACTTTACAGTGATGATTGTTTATCTGTTTCAGAAACTCATTCATAACTTTTCTCTCTTTTCAGATGCGTTTCAGTCTCTGTTGTCCTTCTCTCAGAGTCATCTGATCTCTCTGTTCGAGGGAGTTTACAAATCGCTCATGCCCTCCATATCCCCACACATTATGTGCCTCTTCACTGACCTTTCCCAATACCTCCAGGGCACCGGGAACGTATCAGTGGAAACCGCCGTCCAGTGTTTCTTTGACAGTCTTTTCCCATTGGTCCACACCCGTATTATCAATCCCGACATGGCGGAGAGCGTCAGCACGGGTGCTTCCGGTGACAGTCAACTCGGCGACTGTCTTCGCATGACAAGGCCGGACATTAACCCCTTTGGCCCCCACCCCCGGATGATGGCGGCCGAGTTGGTGAGCGCATTGCAAGCGGGTCGGGCGCTCAGCATAGCGTTCGCCGTGGGGTCAGAGGTAATGAACGTTACGGAGACGACGGAGCTGTCCAAAGAATGCGTGCGTGCGCTGTTGCGCATGAATTACTGCTCTCATTGCCAGGGACTCACCCTGATTCGGGCGTGCAGTGGCTACTGCCTCAACGTCATGCGCGGTTGCCTGGCCAGCCTCTCTGAGATCCACATGCCTTGGAGACAGTACGTAACCGTGCTGCAGGATCTCGCGCATATGGTCGCCGGAGAGCACAACTTGGAGCTCGCTTTGCTGAGGATCAAAGATTACGTTGAAGAAGCCATAATCCACGCTCAGACAGACGGGCTCAGGTTAACTGCTACAGTGGGTATACATGTTACAATAACAAGCTGTATTTTAATTACTTTGCTTAATTATGTGTAATTCTGCAATCAAAACTATAACTAACAATTACTTTGATAAGTAATTCATCTGACTCATTTGTCGATTAGTTGGATAGAAACTACATTTTTGCGAATTATAACCAAATAAAACCCTAAATCCAGGTAGTTACAGTAAATGTAAAAATGTGCCACCTTTTGAGTTTTACTAATATAATCTCAACATTTTAGAACACAATGTTTTTAATCAGTAAAATGTTTCAATATCAAATATTTAAATAAACAAATTAATTTTGAGGTGCACTCTTTAGGGACATTGCGGTGAGGAAAAATTTCTATTTTTGAACACGAGACAACCCCAGTGTTACCTATTACATCACAAATTTTACAAGAAAATATATTTATTATTATATCAACATCTATAGCGCCAATATTCGTTGACAACAAACCAATTATTATAATAAATTATTATCGGTTTTATAAATTTTTTATGTAGCCGGTGAGGAAAAAATTCTGTCTAATAAACATTTCACAACCCAGATGTTACAGATTACATCACACATTTTACAAAGAAAAGGTAATTGTCAATAACGTTCAGCATCTGTTGCATCAATATTCAATGACAATGAACTGGTTATGATAATCAATTAATATTGATTTTATGATTAATGTTGCAGACCTAATCCGATTTTCTGAAAATAAAAAAATGTAGTTTGATTTAGTTATTTAGTTTTATTAGTTTTATTAAAGACTGTATTGTGGAGTGGTAGTCTCAAAATAGCAGCTTGTGGAAATCAAGCGAGGACTCTCATTCCTCTGGTTCCACATTTCCAAACAAAGCATTGCTGTTATCTTTAGTCTTTCAGCGTGTGACTAAATGTTCGCAATTGACTCATTTTTCCAGATTTCTGTATGTATATCAGTCACTGACACACATACTTTGCTCTTAGCATTGAACTGTGTAGACCATTCATCACACCCATTCATTCACACTTCAAAGACCTTTATGGGTTTTAAAAGCCCCGGCAAATCAATCCCAGGTCACTTTATTTTAAAACTCTTAAATGTGACACTACATTAAACGTTGTGAATTAAAACAGCTGCCAGTGTTTAAAACATATTTTGTATTTTATATAAAACATATTTTGAAGCTTGAATATTTGTTTCTCTTTTCATCTTTAATTGATCTGATTGGCTAACCAGGTATGTGATGTCATGGATAGAGACTGATATACAGTAAATAGTTCAGCATCTGTACTGCTCGTGCTACAATGTATCATACCTGCCAACTCTCCCGTTTTTCCGAGGATTCTGCTATATTTTACCATTCTATCCCGCCATCCTCCCGTTTAAATAATTTCCTGTATCTCTTTAAAAAAAAAACATTGGCCATATTTGATATTTGCTACATCCACCTCCGGTAAAGGCGGCGGCAGTATATCTGTAACATATCACTCAAACGACCCCCGCCAATAAAACAAGAAGAAGAAAAGCTTTTCAAAGGGTGGAGGAAGACGAGCTGCGTTCAAAACTACTACAGCCGCCACATGCTTTAGCGCACACGTTCGCCCGTGTACACAAACTTGCACATTTGGATGTGCGGGCTGATGCATTTTTTATAACTCTGCATGTATTGTGCTTTACTGATGTGGGGGGTGTTAGGGTTCGGGAAATTTCCATTATTTTAAATCCCAGTGTTGACAGGTATGCAGTGTATATACAGTAGAATGTGTACTGTTCAGCATGAAGCAATATGAATGACGTATACTATATTCAGCGTATTTATGTAAATATATAAACATGCACACATGTATCTGCCTGAATATGACAGATTAGTTTGCCATAACGTTACTAATTTAGAAAACCTGTTAGACTCCAGACTGCGAATTCACTGCATTTGATTTACATTTATAAGAGGAAGAGAGGTGTTTAAATGCATTCTGGATGGGCCGAGGTGAAAAAAGGCTGGAAATAGTTTTTGGCAGACCACCTCTGCTCTCGCTCTTTTATTGCTGTGTGTAAATCTCCAGTGTTTTCTCTGAAACCACCTTCATCCTCAGTACAAACTCCATTACCCATAATGCCCTGCTCATACTCGTAGTGATTTTGCTTCTGATAATTTTGAATATTTTTTCTATCTCTTCATTCCAAACATCATAAAGAGTAGCCTCTGTAAATATGTGCATGTGTTATTAAAGGAATTACCCCAGTGGTTTGGTTTTCACTGGGATCCTTTCCCGAACCGACTGCGGTTGGCATGCGCTCCCGTCATGTGCTGCAGGAGAGGGCATGCTGTGTGTATGTGTGTGGGGGATCAGGTTTTAGGGGTCTGTCGAGACTCTGTAGGTGCTGACAACGCTGGCTGCCCTCGTGCATGTCTGAAAGGCTTCTGTTGACCAGTACAGTGTGACTGTAAGGAGGAGGCGAGTCGTTTTACATCTGTCTGTGTGTGCGCACTTTAAATCCATGAAGATCGGGTGTCGCGCACATGTACTATTGGGTTTAGTTGATGCTGGGCTGTGGTACCAGCTGAACTTGGATAATGATGTCTGTGTTGCGTGCAACCTGCATTCTTTTCATTGTTACAAATTCTGTCCTGTCACTGCTGGTTATACAATTAGAGAGCAATACTATCCTCCATTGTTTTCGGCTTTCCTTATTCGGTTATAAAGTCTTATATGGCTCCTTCATCAGCATAAAGTCTGTAAAACTTTACAATAAAATTAAGTTTGTGAACATTAGTTAAAGGGGACAGAGAATTAAAAACCATTTTTACCTTGTCTTTGTTGAATAATGGTAGTCTACCCGCATTCACGAACATACACAAAGTGCTAGACATGCTAAACATCTCAGTCTCATAGAAATTCCTCTTTTAGAAATGTTAGCCAGAAAACGGCCCAATCTGAAAAACTGATGCTTATGACATCACAGGCATCTCCCTGCCCCTCCACTTTAAAATAGTTGGCTACATTTTTTGAGTGGCAGCAAAGTCAGCCAATCAGTAATGAGATTGGAAGTTAAGCCAGTAGGGGTAGCCAAATAGGTGCAAAACCACTTGTTTAAAATCCCCCACCCTAATAGAGCTATCTGAGAGAGGTTTTTAGGAAGCTTCTAAGACATTACAGACCCAAACAAAAATTTTTTTGTCTACGTGTCACATCACAGAACAAGGATAAATACCCCGTTCAATCGTTCTATGTCACCTTTAAATATATTACTGCCGTTAAGATGAACAATAGACAGTACTTCTACATAGAGGTGTTCCCAGGTCCAAACCTGACCTGCATAAATCATTCTTTTTTTAAAGAAAGACCCAACCCGAGACAAACTCGAGAAAATTAAACCCGAGTCCAACCCGAACCAGAGGCAATTATTTATAACCGGACTGGACCTGAATGTAAACGGCACCAATGTGTGTGCAGTCTGCAGCCCCACATGCAGCAATCAGACAGAAAGGAACCTCGTTGGCCTTACATCCAATTTGACCCACTGCTTTATTTATTTTCAACTATTATCTGACGACGACACCAAGGTAACTGCTAAATTGTGCATTCAAAATTGATTGACAGGTCTGTCTCAACGAAAATTAATATCGCCAGTCACACAATGTCACAAACACTTTTGGCAAACAGAGGGGTGGGGGGGGGGGGGTTGGAAAAGGACTCGATGCACACCAAGGTTATTATAGTTTTGCTTTTTTAAATTAGTTTTTATTTTAGTATCGTTTTCAATTTTGCTTTAAATTTAAGTTTAGTTTTAGTTAGTTTCGTGAATGGTTTTGTTAGTTTTAGTTTAGTTTTTATTTTGCAAAAACATTTCTATTTAGTTTTTATTTTATTTAGTTTCAGTTATAGTTTTAGTAATTATAGTTTAGCAGCTAACAGCAGCTAGACTGTCTGACATATTTATCAGTTAACTGAGGCTGCTGTCAGCCTCAGCTAACCTCACATGCATGAAGCGCCATCTACAAGTAAAGACTCCTTAAAAGTTTGTAAACATTGCAACGTCTCCGGGTGGGCGGGGATTAGTTGGAGGCAAAAAGAGTCGTGGACGCAATGCTGACAAGCTAGCACATTTTAGGAGGGATTTATTAAACATAGATGCATAAGAAGGTTCGGAACTGTCCGAATATGTAAAGTTACTGACTCTGCGTGACAGCTATTTTTGTAAATTAACTCTGTAACAGTTAGTTCTTGTATCTTGTTCTCCTTGGAAATATTTAAACCAGGTTTAGGATATTTCCTACATATGAAGTATTTTCGGCTGGTTTGGGGAATTTTGTTAAGGATTGTTGTCTAATGTAACCTATCGCTGGGCTAACTATGATTAGCAATGGGGATTATTTTAAGAGATCATTCAAAGGATGGCACACACATCTATCGCTGTATGTTTGTTTAACATTTAAGCTAGCTTGTGCACTGACGGTTGACTTATCACCTATAAAACAGAAACGTTCTGATTTGTACTAGATAAGACCCACACACCAATACATATGGATAGATTATTTTACCTGATATGAAGTGTGCACTGCAAACACGAGCATTATTTGCGATCGTCTCCGTCCATTCAACCACAATTGTCGTCTTTATTTCTGTGAAGGAATGTCTGCCGGGGTCCGGTATAACTTTAGTTTTGAACGAAAAGTGCTGTTACTTTTATTTTGGCAGCCAAAAACACAAGACGGCGACATTTTAAAGTCAAAACCGCAAACTTTTAGCGCGCCTGCTATGAGTTTGTATGTTTTGCCTCCAGCTAGAGCAGTGACGTCACAGTGACGTACTGTAGGCGATTAAGGGGTCTATTATAAAGCCTGTTCAGATTTTCCGCCACGGGATGAGAGCTTATTAATTACGAAAACGAATACTTATTTTTGATAATTATTATTTTATTTCAGTTAGTTTTTAAATAACTGTTGCTCGTTTCGTTTAGTTTTAGTTTTTCATTTCTTATGAATTTTTAATTTTATTTCAGTTAACGAAAATGTTTTTTAGCTGATAGTTTTAGTCTTAGTTTCAGTTTTTGTTTACGAAAATAACCTTGATGCACACCAGTGTTGGGTAAGTTACTCAAAAAAAGTAATCCACTACAAATTACTAATTACTACTTTAAAATTGTAATTTGATTACATTACTGATTACTACATGCAAAAAGTAATCTAATTACTAATTACTTTACTTTTAAGTTACTTTGACAACATCAAATGTAAAAAACTACAAAGTGAAACTGTCAGAAACAAGGACAGATAAACCCAAACGCAGTGTTAATGTGAAAATGTTTCTTGTAACATTTGAAAATGATTACAGTGCATATTTGAATGCTTAAAGCTATTTTTGGTGTGATTTTGCCCCCTCCTAAAATTACTGGTCATACAGTGATCCAGAAATATTTGTAGCTTTTATTATAAGTTACAGATGTTTAACATTTCTCATTAAACATTCTACATTCATTAACATCTATCTATCTATCTATCTATCTATCTATCTATCTATCTATCTATCTATCTATCTATCTATCTATCTATCTATCTATCTATCTATCTATCTATCTATCTATCTATCTATCTATCTATCTATCTATCTATCTATCTATCTATCTATCTATTGTAGCAGTGTTTAAAATGATGTTCTTGGATGTTTATTACAACTCTGTTCTGTAAGGGTTAACGCTGAGTTTCTGTTCTCTTTGCCATGTATTCCCTGAAATGTGATTGGTTAGTGCAACGAGGGGAGGGTTTTTTTGTTTTTGTTTTGGGCTATGATGTTGTGCACGCTCTGGCGCGGGCGCGCGACTGGATGTGCGTGAGCATCGTCCTACGGGTGCTCTGTTAAAATAAAGCCAGCAGTTTAGTTAAACGAGTGTCTGTGCATTTCTCTTGAATGCTACACTATCTACATTCATTCGCGGTCGCGGAGACAGAAACTATAGTTTTAACACGTCGTCGCATTCGCGAGGGCTTTTTGGTCAAGTTAAAGAATGTTAATATTCATGTTAGTTCGTTAAATATAACAATTAAAAGTTGTTTTGGTAATTGTTTAAATAAACATATGATTACTTAATGCAGTGCACGCATTGAGCTCATGATAAAATAACATAGTTAAATAATGTTAACAAATAAAACCTTATTGTACATTAGTGATTTAAAAACACACCTGTACGACCGCTTCTAGCAGACCAGATGTCATCGCGCAAAGCCCACTCTGAAATGCCAAGGTTTTGGACATGTGTCTGTATTCCACTTGAAGGATCAACCACCGCTCACATAGCATCCATTTGCTTGCGTCTCAGACGAGTGAGTAAGCATATGCTCGTTAACTGACGCTGCGCGCATGCTCGCAGACGTTGCCGTGCAATGGCAAAACGTCATTTTAAAATACATTTTAATTAATTTTTCAACACTTAATTTGTAACGCTAGTAACGTAATTTTGTTGTCATTGGTAACTGTAATCAAATTACATACATTTAAAATGTAAAGCGTTACGTTACTGCGTTATCAGGAAAAGTAATTAAAGTACAGTAATGCGTTACACAGTAACGCGTTATACCCAACTCTGATGCACACACACAAGTTTGGGGTCGCCTTGGGTCTGTTCGTCAAAAACACATTTATATTAAATTACCCGAGACCCGATGCCGCTATAATTATACCTGACCCGTGTCCGAGGCACACATGAAACTTTTACACCCGAACCTGCTTGGGTCAGACCTCTGGTTTTCTGATATAAGTGGACCCGTGAAGACCTGTGTGTCTACAGCATTTATAAATCTTAGTTAATCTTGATTTCAATATTTACTAGTACATTTTAAATACACTGCACGAATGAGTGAACAATAAAAAGCTGTCATTGTATCATACCTATTTAGCCTGGGTGCCAGCTGAACATAGCCCCGCCCACAACATTTCATGTCAGGAAGTTCGGTCTGGTGTCGCTCCATTGTGGTGCTACTACGCACGACCGAAAGCTGATCTAACTTATCAAATTGTCAGGGAGGGCTTTATACGATGATGGACAGATGATCAACAGTAACGTAATCAACCACGTCACCAAAGAGTGCTTGTGTTGAATCTGTTTACAACAAAGATGGCTGACGCTGGAGAATTGAGATGTGAATATTCTGTCATCGAGTCTGTTCTAGAAGATATCGACAGTGCATTGATTTTAAAAGACGAACAGAGAAATGCGATCAACACATTTGTTGATTGATAGATGTTTTGGCCATCCCTCCTACCGGATTCGGCAAAGTTTAATTTATCAGCTGACTCCGATGGTCGCTAAGAAGATGGGACACAATAAAAATGGGCAACTCAGAGTGCACGACAATGTGCATATAATTAGCGGTCGTTGCCAGCTCCTTTTCGGAAGCACGTGAATGCAATTCATCAAACTTACAAATGGTAAGAGAGAGTCTGACTGTATGACTTAGTAAATAACTCATAATGTTGTGATATGAATTAAATGTTGTAAACAGTTGGTGTCGATGGTTGTTCGCTAACTCAGACTTAGTACAATCATAATGTTAGTCTCATTGTAGCAAAATAACTAGCAGTTCAGGTCAGACTGCAAAAGGACAGACGCCATTTCCACATACGTCACACTGATTGTAGATCATATAGATCCAACAAGATTTTTTTTGTGGATGGGGATTTCTCTAGTACAGTGGTTTGCGTGCTCCCGCTGAGAAATTGCAAAGAGGGGCACAGAACATCAATAAGAAGTTTATGGATATGGTCATAGATGTCCAAACCCTAAAACATGTGACGACTGAATATCCTCAGCTACATAATGAGCAGTAAAATAACATCTTCCATTCTCCTCATCTTATCTGTGTGAGGAAATGCTTTTAAAACTGACTGAATTTTATTTTTTTATTTATTTTTTGGCCCATTTTTGCCTTTATTTTATAGACAGTAATTACGAGGTGACAGGAAAGTACAGGGTGGAGAGAGGGGTATGGGAGCGGCAAAGGACCTCGAGCCGAGATTCGAACTCGGATCGCCGGAAGTGCGTCTGCACCATATGTCGGAGCACTGTCCACTACACTATCGGCTCCGACTTAAACTGACTGAATTAATTAATTAATTCTAAAAATTTATTTAAAAAGTACAAAACAAAATCTATTAAAAATCAGATGATAGATAGATAGATAGATAGATAGATAGATAGATAGATAGATAGATAGATAGATAGATAGATAGATAGATCCCTACATGCCGCTAAAATGTACACAGCGAACCATTTTTGATAAAATTGTCAGCCAAATGCTTAAATGTAAAATGATTTTGTGTGCTCTTTGCACTTGTTTTCATGTTTTTTTACTGACAGAAAAATCACATCAACTTGAAAGCAAAGAGAAAATACAGCTGTGCTTGAGCATATTTTATTTACTTGTCAGTAAGGTTAACACAAACTAGCAACTCAAAGCACTTTCTTGGAAGTGACTATCAGTATGTTTATGTAGAAAGTTTCCTCTAGGGTAAATTTTTCTAGCCAGCTAAATATCAGTGGACATTGAATAACTTTCTTAAGATTAATGTAAAGTGAGATGACAAGTTGGCCAACAAAACATCTGAGTGTGTCAGATATTATAATAAATTCGTCCCTTAGTGTGCATCCCTCTGCATCTTTTCTCTGAAATATCTTCTTATTTCCGGCCGTCTTGTGTAAACTTTGCTCTCTGTCTCATCAGATCTACATTTCACTCATTCCTTAGTGTTTTTGCGCTCTCTTTAAAATCCTTTTCTCTCCTCTCTTTCATTGGTTTTCTTGAGATTTGCAGCGCTGTTGAGTGTTGTATATTTCATGAGGGTTAAGGTCCATTAAAGCTGCTGTTGCTGGATGTGACACCACAATGTTATTTTTTAGCTGGAGATGAAAGAAGACTGTAGAGATGCAGTACTGAGGTCAAAGTTTACTGTGAACGTCTCACTCCTAGTGTCCTAACTGGCAGTCTTTAACCCGAGACTTTATGACAAAAACAGGACAATTTACTATAATAACTCATTATTTGTCATTCAACTTTAGCAGTTAATGTGCCATTTCCTCAAGGGTTTAACCAAGGACAGTCTTGCAGTCTTACACAGGAATTTTAATAGTGTGTTGTCCTTTCAGATTTTCCAAAGCCAGCGAGGTCATTTCACTGATTCATTCATTATATAAATAATTTAATGTCTGCCTAAAACAAACAGTGTTTTTCCCTATTGTGACATATATCCAAATTAATCGGCTTTGTAGGGCGGGACTTGATTTTATCCTTTGGGAATTCATTTGATCATTGGATGTTGAAGTCTGACCATTAGACAGTGAATTTAGCCACACCCTCGCTCCAAGATGGATGTTGTGCAAAGAATAGATCAGTTTGAGGGGGATTGAAGGTTAACGTTTGTGATTAAAGATTATACGAGCACCTGTTTTTTTAAAGAAATAATGATGTGACTTAATGTATTTATTATTTAATTAAAATTTTTATAACGAAGAATGAAATCCAACCAGACAAATTATATAGATGACTGATGAGTCGACTTTTTGTCTTTTTTAAAATATGTGTACATCCATATTCACACCCTAAGTGGGTCTTTTTCCTGATCCACTGCAGAAACAAATACTACAGTATTTGCTTTTCTGTCATTCCCTTCCTCCAAAGTGCTGAGTGTGCAGTCTTCGCCCTTTGGTCCCATATAATCATTCCTGTGAACAAATTTATGGATACAGGAAATCATTAAATGCATTCAGTGAATAGACTCGGGGTCCATTTGATATAAGTAATTAGAAGGAAATGAGAATGTGTCTAGAAGTGTTTGAATTATAAACATGGAAGGCGATATTTTAAGAATCCATAGATTATAGTGTTTACATTTGGAGCTAAGGAGTTTGATATTGGAATAACAGTTCTAGGAAAGAGTTAGTTCTGGGATTCTAGAAAAACTAGAAATCGGATCAGATGGGATTTATACTTTCACAGTTCTTCACTGACCCACTGCCTGAAAATCCCAAATGGCATTTATTAATGTAGGCTTTGTTAACGTATGGCATAAGATCAGCACTGTGGCAAACTTAAACATCCAAGAGAGAAACTAAACACCTATTTCCATATTTACCAGGAACCAAAACATTCAACACACATGGGCACACATACACACGCACGCAAAAGCGCACACACAGTTTTATTATTTCAGATATAAACACAGATAATACCATGAGGAAATGAGCATTTGCAGTTTGTGGGCCAGAATTAGGAAACTTTAAAACTATATCTTGCCAATCTACAATCTATTTATCATTTTAAGTATTCCATCAAGGTTGAAAATGTTTTTCACCACACTAAAAGTTACTAAACAAAAAGTTGATAACTACTAACTCATTTTGCTGTTTGCACAGTCAATGACAGAGATAGATGTGATTTCTCATGACACCAATTTCAATTACTTTTGTCATTAAGAAGCACCATTTATGCTGGGTATATCATCACTTACAGCAGTTTTGATAAATCGAAGCATGATTTTTTGGGGGGGACAGCAAATGTGAACGCATAATTGTATTGAATACAAACTGAAAGCACCCAAAATGAATGGAAAACCTGTGAAAAACTGTATTGGTACTAGCAGTGTTTGTTTCAACTGTGTTTATTTTGTTACCGAACGTTTGTTTAGTTTCGGCAATGTTTATTTTATTTTAACAGTGTTTACATTTTTTCAATGTTTATTTTGTTTCAGAGTGTTTGTTTGGTTTCAGCAGTGTTTACTTTGTTTCAGGAGTGTTTATTTGTCTCAGAAGTGTTTGTTTGCATTTTGCGGTGTTTAGCTTGTTCAAGAGTGTTTGTTTAACTTTATCTGTGTTTATTTTGTTTCAGGAGTGTTTGTTTAGTTTCAGAAGTGTTAATTTTGTTTCAGGAGTGTTTGTTTAGTTTCAGAAGTGTTTATTTTGTTTCAGGAGTGTTTGTATAGTTTCAGAAGTGTTGATTTGTTTCAGGAGTGTTTGTTTTAATTTTGCGGTGTTTAGCTTGTCTCAGGAGTGTTTATTTGGTTTCAGAAGTGTTTATTTTGTTTCAGGAGTGTTTGTTTAAATTTTGCGGTGTTTAGCTTGTTTCAGGAGTGTTTATTTGGTTTCAGAAGTGTTTATTATAATTCAGGGGTGTTTGTTTAGTATCTGACATTTATTTTATAAATTTGACATTTGTGGGGTTTAGCTTGTTTAACAGTGTTTCTTTGCATTTGCGGTGTTTATTATGTTTCAGGTGTTTATTTGGTTTCAGAAGTGTTTATGTTTCAGGAGTGGTTTTTGAGTTTTTCAGTGTTTAGCTTGTACAAGACTGTTTGTTTGGTTTCAGAATCGTTTTCTTTTTATTCAGGAGTGTTTGTTCGGTTTTAGCAGTGTTTGTTTGTTTCAGGAGTGTTTGTTTGCATATGCGGTGTTTAGCTTGTTTCAGGAGTGTTTGTTTGACTTTATCTGTGTTTATGTTGTTACAGGAGTGTTTGTTTAGTTTCAGCAGTGTTTATTTTGTTTCAGGAGTGTTTTTTGAGTTTAAGTGTTTGGCTTGTTCTAGAGTGTTTGTTTGGTTTCAGCAGTGTTTACTTTGTTTCAGGAGTGTTTATTTGGTTTTAGAAGTGTTTATTTGTTTCAGGAGTGTTTGTTTGAATTTTGCGGTGTTTGGCTTGTTTCAGGAGTGTTTGTTTGCATTTTGCTGTGTTTAGCTTGTTTCAGGAGTGTTTATTTGGTTTCAGAAGTGTTTATATTGTTTCAGGAGTGTTTGTTTGCATTTTGCTGTGTTTAGCTTGTTTCATGAGTGTTTACTTGGTTTCAGGGGTGTTTGTTTGGTTTCTGACATTTATTTAGTTTTTTTCTTTGTGTCAAGAGTCTTTTTTGAGTTTTTCAGTGTTTAGCTTGATTCAGGAGTGTTTGTTTGGTTTCAGAAGTGTTTATTTGTTTCAGGGCTGTTTGTTTGCATTTGGGGTGATTAGCTTGTTCAACAGTGTTTGTTTGACTTTATCTGTGTTTATTATGTTTCAGTTGTGTTTGTTTAGTTTCAGCAGTGTTTACTTTGTTTTGGGAGTTTTTGTTTTTCAGTGTTAAGCTAGTTCAAGAGTGTTTGTTTGGTTTCAGCAGTGTTTACTTTGTTTCAGGAGTGTTTGTTTGCATTTTGCTGTGTTTAGCTTGTTCCAGGAGTGTTTATTTGATTTCAGAAGTGTTTATTTTGTTTCAGGAGTGTTTGTTTAAATTTTGCGGTGTTTAGCTTGTTTCAGGAGTGTTTATTTGGTTTCATAAGTGTTTATTTTGTTTCAGGGGTGTTTGTTTAGTTTCTGACATTTATTTTATTTTTTTCTTTGTGTCAAGAGTCTTTTTTAAATTTTTCAGTGTTTAGCTTGATTCAGGAGTGTTTGTTTGGTTTCAGAAGTGGTTATTTGTATCAGGAGTGTTTGTTTGCATTTGTGGTGTTTAGCTTGTTTAACAGTGTTTGTTTGCATTTGCAGTGTTTATTATGTTTCAGTTGTTTATTTGGTTTCAGAAGTGTTTATGTTTCAGGAGTGTTTTTTGAGTTTTTCAGTGTTTAGCTTGTACAAGACTGTTTGTTTGGTTTCCGGATTTTTTTATTCAGGAGTGTTTGTTTGGTTTTAGAAGTGTTTGTTTGTTTCAGGAGTGTTTGTTTGCATATGAGGTGTTTCGCTTGTTTCAGGAGTGTTTGTTTGACTTTATCTGTGTTTATGTTGTTACAGGAGTGTTTGGTTAGTTTCAGCAGTGTTTATTTTGTTTCAGGAGGTTTTTTGAGTTTTTTAAGTGTTTGGCCTGTTCAAGAGTGTTTGTTTGGTTTCAGCAGTGTTTACTTCGTTTCAGGAGTGTTTATTTGGTTTTAGGAGTGTTTATTTGTTTCAGGAGTGTTTGTTTGAATTTTGCGGTGTTTGGCTTGTTTCAGGAGTGTTTGTTTGCATTTTGCTGTGTTTAGCTTGTTTCAGGAGTGTTTGTTTGCATTTTGCTGTGTTTAGCTTGATTCAGTAGTGTTTATTTGGTTTCAAAAGTGTTTATGTTTCAGGAGTGTTTTTGAGCTTTTCAGCGTTTAGCTTGATTCAGGAGTGTTTGTTTGGTTTCAGCAGTGCTTATTTTGTTGGAGACACCTCTGGAAACACTTTTTAGTGATGACTGGAAAAAAAGTATGACAAAATTAATTAAACAAAAATAGTTTTGTTTGTGCCTGCCATGTTTTTTCACGCTATGAAGAATGTACTGATTCAGTGTTTAGTCTAATAGTGTATTATAACACGCTAAAGCCTCTCCAGGGCATAGGGGCAGATGATGTCATGTAGTGACCCAGATTCTAATACAACTAACTGGATGGAAAATTTAAAACAGAAGAGTGACCTTTAAATGCCTTGTGAGGTTCCTTCAGTGTTTTTAATGCTTAAATGTTTATTTTTGGTCTTTTAAACAGAGCTCTGCGATTGATTTCTCAGTGCATCTTCAAAAAGTTGTTTACACATCGATGCTTTGGAAAGACAGGGACATTAGCAACTGGAGACATCCGTTTTGCTGGGAAACCAGATTGCAAATCATGTGTGAGTGATTGCATTATGGTAAACTACAGAGAGACTGAAAGTATGTTCGTAAACAGAATCGTTACACTCGTTTTTAGTGGAATATGGGCAAGGACAGAGCAATGACATGAGTTCCCATGCTGTTCAATGCCAGTTTGGTGCATTGCTATGCTTTTTACCAGAAGAAATGGGCGGTCAACCAGAATGTTCGGATAAACGTTGACCACAGAAGTCTTGCTGGATAAAGTAGTTAAGCCCCCAGATGGGCATCTAAAACCTGGTTATATGACTAGAAGAGTAGATGGAAGAATGGGAAAATAGAAGATATAAAAGAAGAGGAAAGGAGAAAGAGGACATAGAGGGAGACAAAAAGAGATGAGAGTATAAAGAGGGAGATAAATAAAGAGATGCCATAGAGAAAAAGAAAAAGATGGAGGATATAAAGGGAAGGGATAGAGAAAGAAGAAAAAAGGTGAATCAAATGAGAAGAGAGGGTATAGAGGAAGAGGAAAGAAGAGAGAATACAGGAAATAGGAGGAAATGAATTTAATAGGATGGGAGGAAAAGGAGTGACAAACAGAGGAAAGGAGAGTGAAGGAAAGTGAGCGTAACAACCGCTGAGTCAGCCAGTCTGGGGTCAATTCCTTAACTTCTCGTGTGTTAGTGAAGAGCAACACTTATAAAGAGCGAGAGCTTTAAATCTGGGCAGCTCTTTAAAGCAGATCGTCTGTGTCCAGACCACAGATTTGGCTATGAGAGAGAGCTGGACACCATATAGGAGAAATTTATACATGGTTCATATATATACTCCTGTTGTTGTGATGTTTTAATGAATGTGTGCATTGTTTGCTTGGCCTAAGGGCTAATTTGTGTCGCTGTTAATTTGTTATCATACATAGTAAGTAAATTGGAGAATGGGGATTCCAGCGATCTTCAAGATGCAAAACAGGGAAGGCTGAATGTGCGAGAAGCAGAGCCTCCTGTTGCTTTTTGCTTCTTCCAGTCTGTTTCTTTTCCCAGCGGTGTTGTGGCTTAGTGGTTTGTGACCAGATGTGCCCTCGAACTGAGCGCTTAACCTCTGATTCCTCTGTTTCACCCTTTTGTTGAAATGGACTGTACATCACCTTCTGCACGTGAAGAATAAAGTACAGTAATGATCTCTTAAAGGGGTAGTTAACCAAAAAATTATTTATTCCCTTTATGTTGTTCCAATCTCGTATGATATAACATAAAGATAATTTAATGAGCATCGGGTTGCAATACAAGTTTTTTTAGTTTAATTTTATTTATATAGCACTATATTTCAACAGGTGTTGGCCATAGTGCTGAACATAGCCAATAAAAATAATATAAAAAATAAATACATAAAAACCACACACAGAGCATATAAAACATAACACCACAAATTTACAAAGTCAGACAATAACACATTACGTGCTCATTGATTGTACGCTTTCTGTAGTAGGTATCGTTTTAGAGTTTTTTTAAAACAGGACACATGCGTAATTTCCCTTACATGTAGCGGTACACTGTTCCATAATTTGGGACCGGCTACAGCAAAAGCTCGGTCTCCCTTTGTTTTTAGCCGCGTTCTGGGAACCTTCAGCAGATTTTGGGTAGAAGATCTTAGGCATCTAGATGGTGCATTTATACATAAGAGCTCAGAGAGATATACAGGAGCTAGCCCATTAAGAGCTTTAAAAACAAAAAGCAAAACTTTGTACTCTATTCTGTATTTTACTGGCAACCAATTCAAGGAGAGTAGGACAGGCGTAATGTGGTCGTATTTGCGAGTTCTTGTAAGCAGTCTGGCCGCAGCATTTTGGACCACTTGTAAACGATCCATACAGGATTGACTAATACCTATGTAGATTGAATTGCAGTAGTCCAACCGAGAGAGAATAAATGCCTGAATTACTCTCTCAAACTCAGCAGGGTTTAACAGATTTTTAACTTTGGCCAGTAATCTTAACTGAAAAAAACAAGATTTAACAACAGAATTCACCTGTTTATCAAAGGACAGAGCAGAATCAAAAAACACACCCAAATTTTTAACAGACGGCTTTACATAGGTAGATAGATTGCCCAGTGTTTGGTGTACGCTGCCTGAGACGGCTAAAGGACCAAGCACAATTATCTCAGTCATATTCTCATTGAGACTCAGGAAATTATTTGCCATCCAGGCCTTTATATCTGCCAGACAGGCAGTTAAAGTACATATACCAGTTTTATCATTTTGCTTGATAGGCAAATATATCGGAGTATCATCAGCGTAACAATGATATGACACACCATATTTTCTAAATATTGAACCCAGTGGTAACATATATAAGGAAAATAATATTGGAGCCAAAACAGAACCCTGAGGGACCCCGCATGTCAGAGCTGATTTAGAGGAGAAATGTCCATTTATACACAATGAAAAAGTTCTGTCCTTCAAAAATGATTTAAACCAGTCCAATACATGACCTTTTATACCTGCACATTGTTCAAGCCGCGAAATAAGAATGTTATGGTCGACTGTGTCGAAAGCCGCGCTCAAATCTAGCAGAAGTAATACTATGGACTGGCCCGAATCAACAGATAATAAAATATCATTTGACACTCGGAGTATGCCTGATTCTGTACTGTGAAGTTTCCTGAACCCAGACTGAAATTTTTCAAAAACTCTATTTGTCTCCAAAAAATGTAGTACTTGGAGGGAGACAACCTTTTCAAGAATTTTTGATATAAAAGGTAAATTAGAGATTGGCCTGAAATTCGAAAGAATATTCACATCCAGATTTGTTTTCTTCAGCAGAGGTTTGATAGTAGCGTGCTTAAAATATTCTGGAACAGTGCCTATTGATAAGCTCTGGTTTATTATTGATTGTATACAGGGGCCAACAGAATTAAAAATCTGCATAAGCAAGCGTGCTGGAATAATGTCGGTGGCAGATGTAGTCAACTTTAGCTTCAAAATTAAGTCGTACAGAGAATTTAAGGAAATTGGTTCAAATACACTTAAAAAAACATTACACTCTGAAGGAGATGAAGGATCATAATTATTATGCACAATATGTTGTGTAATATCACTAATCTTATCTGTAAAATACTTAAGAAATCTTTCACACATAATGGGTGGGTCATCATAATGTATATCCACAGATGGGTTCAAGGTGGAATTTATAATAGAAAAAAGGACTCTGGGATTTTGGTGATTTCTTGTTATAATGTCCGAAAAATATTTTGCTTTAGCTTCCTTGGCGGCTGTTTGATAGCTAGTTAGGGAGGTACGTAGTATTTCTAAGGACACATGTAAGTGGTCTTTTTTCCACTTTCGTTCAGCACGCCGACATACTCGTCGCAACTCCCGTATATTATTATCTAACCATGGTTCTGTCTTAGGTTTAAGCTGCTTTCTTCGAAAAGGTGCAATAGAGTCTAAAATTTCAGTGCAGGTGGAATTAAAATGCATAAGATGTTGCTCAATATTTGAATTATTCTCCAGACTATAAACCTCATTAAAACGAAGAGAAAACTCCTCAGCAAAGGTGTTTTTAAATACACGTGCCCAAATAATAGGCTTCTTGTCTTTAACAACCTGTTCTACAATAGAACAGGTAAACATCACAGGCTTGTGATCTGAGAAACTTAGATCACCAATTTCAATATTGTTAATAGTAACCCCATGTGTCAAAATGAGATCAAGTATATGGCCACGTAAGTGTGTAGACTCCGTGACCATTTGCGTTAAGCCGAGAGAATCAATAAGACTAATAAACTCCTTGGCAAAGGGGTCTGCATCACAACACACATGAATATTAAAATCACCAACAATCAGTAGCCTTTCAGCCTGTGTGGTGATACAACCTATAAAATTAGCAAATTCATTAAAAAAGTCTCTGTTTAGCTTTGGAGGGCGATATATAACAGCAAACGCCAGGTTTTTGTCCCTTTTTAGTTGAAAGGACAATATCTCAAAACTAGAATACACTTCGGACTTTAAAGTACAACAGTTAAAACAACTCTTGAAAACGCAAGCAATGCCCCCACCCTTTCCAGATTTCCTAGGGCAGTTTAAAAAAGAACAGTCAGTGGGCACAAGATCCGTAAACGGACTAACATCATCCACTGGCACCCAAGTCTCAGTCACAAATAAGAAGTCCAGAGCATTTGTTTTAAAAAAGTCGCGTAGAATAAAGGTCTTATTTACCAATGACCTGGCATTAATTAGACCCATCTTAACTTGTACAGACTCACCATCCACCTGGGCGGCACGGTTTAATGGACGTAGGTGGCTGTAATTTATTCCCTTTCGGCGAACACGAAAAGCGGCCAACCGACACCGCACTGGAACCTGCAGTACACTCGGAACCACAGGCTGAACACATTGCTGTATAAACTCCAGAGCACGTCGCGAAACAGAGTAGCCGCTGCCCTGGCCATAATCCATACACGTCAGAGGAGCACCGCCAGCGGACAAACGCGTAAGGTGAACTTTTAGTTTAACTGTCAGTCCTCCTCGCTTCCCTCGTCGTCGGCGGCGATTTTTGCGAGAAAAATCCCATGGCACTCTGCGTAGGTATGGTGGAATAGATGTCAGTAAAGGGGGCGGTGGATATTTGGAATAAGATCCACTTTTAGCGGTGTTTAAACCCACCAGTACATCTTTCCTTATATTAAGGAGAAATTGCCGGTCATACACTACATGAGAATGAACCGTATGAGCAAAAAATGAGCTTGTATAACCAACACACAACACAAACAGCACGGTGAACAGACGGCTAGCCACACACATCGGCGCCATCTTTTAATACAATACAATGGCAGGGCATTATGACTCAATGTAATGCTTTTAAAAGCATTTATAAATCTAAGAAACAAAATGTGAAATACTGTGGTTGCTTAAGATAAACATACAACCCGATATTTATTTATTTATTTAAGCAAATTTACAGTAAAAATGTGCCGGCCACCATGACACCTCGGGTCATCTTCTCATTATGTTGGGAACAACTCTGTGCTTTTGGACCTTGCATAAACATCATATTTTTGAAAAATGATGGGTGGGCGTGCGCACTAAAGCTATAATGCGAGTGGCGGTTGTAGCATTCGCATCCCCCACCCATCCTCAGGAAGCTGTTCTTCTTGTTTCATTGGTGGGTGTGGTTTGAGTGATATGCTACAGATATACTGCCTGCTTTACCAGCGGTGAATGTAGCACACATCAAAAATGGCCAGTGGGATTTTTTTTATAGAAAGACTTAAAATACGGGAAAGGGATGGCGGAAAAGAATGGTAAAATATGGGAGAATCCCAGGAAAAATGGGAGGGTTGACAGGTATGCCACCTACAAGCTATTGTATTTAATCCACCTAACCTGATGTTCTTTAAATGATTTCCTTTTGTGTTGCATGCAAAAAAATGACAGATTTTTTATATTCAGGTGAAGTGTATTGTTTTTGTCACGCAAGTGTGCCACACACTGAAAAGTGAAGCCAAAACATTTCGATCAACATGACTGGCTGCAGTATAGGTCATAGACCCCCCCCTCTCCATGTAAACGAATGGGACATGAGCCAAATGTAAACATTTTCCCAACGATGGTATCTGTTACTAAAGTTATTTCTTATCATGTTAATGCACGTTTCTAATAAGTTTAGTTAAAGTTATTTATTAGATACTATTAAAACGGAGTGTAAAAACTGGATTTGAGTGTCAAATGGGAAAATGGCTGGGGTCTTGATACCGCAGCTCCACCTCATGATCACTATTGCACAGACAGTAGCGCCATTTCGATTACCCTTTAAATTCTGCAAATTGACATTGCGAATTGAAAATACGGCCAATAGAAACACATCAATTTCGCAAAACTCCATATATCACCAAAAAGTTTCTACGCTCGCATGAGGTGGTTTTTCAGGCAATGTGGAAAATGTGTATTTCGCAAAACTGCAATGGAAACAGTTTATTCGCATTTTCAGGTCATCTGATAGAAGTAACTATAAGGGGCTTTCTTTGGCATTAATGTCTCCTTCGGTTAAAAATAATGTCTAGTGCGGTGGATGTGATATTAGTAAACCCTCCAACATCAGTCGACGTGATGTTTGGAATGACTTATTGTGAGAGGAAACTGTTATCATCAGTTAACGGAAACGCCGTCATTTCACAATGGTCTTTGGTCGACATTTAGAAAATAACGCAAACATTTTGTGCAAATATGCAATGAAAACACGGCTTGATGTGATCTCCACAAGATGTCGCCGGCCATTTTTGAGATCATTTGGCTTAATTTTGGACAAAATAGAAAAAATATCTATTGGACAATGGAAGTCTATGGAGACGTGTTGTCCATTTACAGTCTATGGTCACGCTACAAGAGGCACCAAACAAAAATCATCAAAAATGATGGCTTCCAAAAATGTCACCATTTTACGGTGCCCATCAGTATTTGCCCTGTTTGCAAAGCTGCAGAGTTCATGAACTGCTGACACACAGATCCCAGATCATGAATCGCTCATATATCATAATGCTATGTATTAGCGTGGCAGTAACAAAGCCAAACCGATCAGCCAAGAGGATCACACACATACGCTCAAGCCTACATGGAAAAACAAGCCCTTTAACTAAACAGTGAAACTGGCTTCTTCTCCCATGCTGGCACGTTCTGTTTAATTCAACTCTGTTGAGATCTGGCGTGACTTACTGCCCTGTTATTCAAACAACACTGGCGTTTAAAAAGTCATTCTGGCAATTCATCCTCGCCGGCGTTTACCAGAAGAAGGGTTGAGATTAGATGTCTTTTGTTAAAGTAAATCATGGTAAAACTGCTGTTATAATGGCCTCTGATAGCACCATCCATTTCTTCTGGGACTTCCCAAAGTAAATTCATCTTACTTTGTGCAGTAAAAACATCGCTTCTTCTCTGTCATTGGCTTTGGCTGTCTGTCAATTGCCACCTGATTTAAATCAGACTTTGGTTTACTGCGAGTGTATTGAGGTTTTTGAGCGTTCACGTTATATATCTAACCATTGTTACTATCGTGTCTGTTTGTCTGTATAATAGACAATTTCTTCTGTCTAATTTTTTACTCCTTGCTTTCATTTGCTCCTAATAAAAATATTTGAGCATGTGTTTCCTGTAAAACTGTTATGCTCTGCAACAGTGTCTACACAAATGAACTGAATATTTACAAGAGAAAGCAAGAGCCTGCAGATGATTCTAAAAGCTCAACATTTAACCCATAATGCATTGCTGCAAGGGCACGAGAAAGTTAGGATGCCTCTGGAGTGAATTCTTATATCAATATCACCGGCATCATTCACCGACACCACACAATGCAACTTAATACTCCCACATAGCAAGAAAGAGAGAGACTTACACAAACATGGTAATGGAGATCTGTAAAAGATGATTGAGGGAGAAGTCTGTCTTTAAAAGTGCGACTCTCTCAGTTAATGAGAGTTTGTGTGAGAGGTGGAACCGTAACTGCATTGGTCCTAAAATGGGCCTGTGAAACTCAAGTCAAACACCCAACACCAACCACAAGATCAATTTGAGGGTTACTGTGGCATAGAGTAAAGCGTTCCAGTGCAGTTTTTTAGGTTTTATTGGTAACATTCACAACCATACATAGTACAACACCTAGTTCAATGCACGGTACGACTTTCCCCCACAATTTACCATAAGCAATTTTATAGATTAGGATAAAAAAAACTAATATTAGACTGGATTTTACAGACGGGATCACATATATAAAATGGTGCATAATGGCAGAGGTAAAGTGGTAGCAACAATCTGATGTCCATTGTGCAAGGTTGTGGTCTTGTAATGGCCCTCTTCCAATCAGATTTGTGGCCCAGATTTAATACATTTTGGGGCAGTTTCCTGGACAGGGTTTAGATTAATCCAGGACTGGACCTTAGTAATATTAGGACATTTTAAGTAGATATACAAACACACCCTACCCAAATCAACACCGGTGTGCATTTTGAGACAAAACAATGCCACTGATATATGCCAAGATATAGAAATGTTTAAACGGGACACTTCACAATAATTATTTTAAGATGTAAAAAAATCTTTGGTGACCTAGCGTACATATGTGAAGTTTTAACTCATAATATCCCACAGGTAATTTATTATAACATGTTAGGATTGCCATTTTGTATGTGCAAGCAAAAATGAGCCGTTTTTGAGTGTGTCCCTTGAAAGCAAATGAGCTGATGAAATTCAAACACTGATCACCATAATGGTGGTTTATTGAAATTGAAAGTCAATTGTGCTGTCAATTTTTTTCCTCTTTCTCTCTTTCTGTCTGCTCTAAATAGCAGTGCTGTGGTTGGATAGTGGAGACTAAGGGGCCGTATTATTATAAAAAGATCCCCTTCTGACATCACAAGGGGAGCCAAATTTCAATAACCTATTTTTTCACATGCTTGCAGAGAATGAAGTTATTGGGTTTATCTTTTTCTCATTTTCTAGGTTGATAGAAGCACTGTGTTAGGAATCGGAACAAAGAGAACCCAAATGCAGAAACGGATAGCAAAATGATTATAATTTATTGACTCCAAAAAACAGAAAACAAAACCCACGAGGGGGCAAACAAACACTAAACTACACAGAACTACACTAAACATAACATATTAACAACACATATTAACTACACTTAACTTAACTTGAACAGTAATACACAATGACTGGTGAGAACAACAAAGTAATGCAGACAAACCCGTACTGAACAACACACACAAGGACTCTTAAATAGGGACAAAATAAATGACATACACCTGGAAATCATTAAAAGTAAGGGATCGGGGAAAAAGTGGCGAGACCCGGGAAATGCGTTGTCAGAATAAACCAATTCTAAAACCATGCATCTCCCACATGAAACATTGTACTGTCAGAACCCTGCCATGCTGAACTAAATCTAAATACAAACAAGGATCTGGCAGGATCCTGACACACTGGGGATCAAATTATGACACTTAAACATAGAAAAAGTCCGATTTTCACTATGTCCCCTTTAAATGAAGGCTCAATAAAGGCTAGATGTAGCCTAGATGTAGCTTTCTGACCACCATGTACTGTAATCACACCATAAATGTTTTGCACACATATGCCATTTCACAGATATTACAAGGACGGACAGGTGCACACACACACACGCGCGTAGGCCACACATGGTTTGTTCAAACCTTAGCTTTCAACAGTAGGTAAGCACGTAACAGTTGACCAGTGCAATGTGTCGTGTTTTTGTGTCACAGATTTGGGTGTCGTGCACATGTTCTGCACACACATGCTTATTCACAGGCATTAACATCTTTATTCAAGATCTTCCTTAGTTTCTGTCTCAGGATATCGCAGCACTGTGTTGTTTTATGACACAGGGCTAAGTTATTATAGGTCATGACTTATTGTTTTAGCTCCGGATCAGAAGAAAATGGCCTGGAAATTATTCCTTTTTTTATTTATAATATTACTTGGACTACGTTAGAAAGGCTACATAGTGGAAACATGCGAGGAACTTGTAATAACAAATAAAGATGGGAAGTAGATGGGGGATGAATACAGGGCTAATGGGTTCAATCTGATGTCTGAGGGCTAAAGGCATTTTCTTTAACCATCTGATGGTCTGTCGTGTCTTCGTGAGAAGCTTCCTGGGGTTTATTGCATTTTTATTAACTTATAATATTAGCCAAGCCTCAGAGGAAAAAAAATCCCAGAATTCAGAATTTACAGAATGGAAAGTTACTTGATTCCAGACATGGTGAGGCTTCAGGCGGATATAAAGGAATTTCTTTTAACCTCTTTTAACCTTTTAGCATTTAATAAACTGTGTTCCTGTAGATCTGACAACACAGAGACCATCAGTCAGATTATCAGGGGATCAAAAAACAAATTTTTACAGAATTGTGTGCAATTCGACCACAGCTAAGATGCAGAAAACGGTTATAAGTTAATTTCAGTGGGAAACGTTGTGTATACGAGAACTTTTAGTCAAAAATGTGCTGCTGGGTTTATTTACGGGAAAACTGCGTATCTCGAGGTGTTTATCAGAAAAAGGGAGGGGAAATATTTACAATAGAGGGTAAATCAATAAACTACACAGAATACAACAGAATAAAAACACAAATATTTTCCCAGCGCTCCCACATATTTGGCCGATACACACAATGTGCATTCCCACCAGGCTCCAAGACTTTTTTACGAAAGACTAAAACGAAAGCCGGCGATTCAGAAAAGCTTTTTGTTTAACATTCATTAAAGCTGATGTTGAACACATGTTAGTGTTTAATAAAGCGTTTCATCACTCTTAAAGGATTACTCCACTTTCATAAAAAAATTCTGATCATTTACTCACCCCCATGTCATCCAAGATGTTTATGTCTTTCTTTGTTTAGTTGAGAAGAAATAAAGTTTTTCAAGAAAAACATTCCAGCATAGTGGACTTTAGTGGACCTCAAAAGTTTACAGTTTCAACGCAGCTTCAAAGGGCTCTAAATGATCCCAATCGAGGCATAAGGGTCTTATCTAGCGAAACAATCATCATTTTCGCCCAAAGAAAAAAGCACTTGTTTTGCACTAGCCATGTGATGCCCCAGCGCGACCTTCCGTATTACGTAATCATGTCGAAAGGTCATGCATTACATATGTACAACGCACACTTGCAGATCATTTTAAACAAAAACTGACAGAAAGACATTAATTCGTGTCATTTCACATACAACAACCCTTACGAAAATTAACCATGTTTTTTGTGGTAAAAGTGTAGTAACCATTGTTATTTGGTGTAGTGATTACTATCAGCAAAACCATGGTTTTACGACAGTAACCATGGTTTAACTATGGTTTTTGAAAACCATGGTTGTCTAAACCAAGTTTTTTTGTGGTTACCATGGTTTTACTACAGTAACCATGGATAGTTTTTGTAAGGGAACATCTTAACACAACTCTTTTTCCACACTTGTAAACATTGGACAAAGCATAGTGCTACCCATTTAATGTAAATGAAAAGCGTTAACGCTGACGCCCCGTGTGAATTGAGCATAATGGCCTTCACGATAATGGGGGGTGGGCTGACATTGACACAGCTTTCTACAAAGCTTATTGCGATGTGACTTCACCGGATGACTTAAAAAGTTATGTTTGAGAGAAATGAACTTCTTTCTTGCAGTTTTTGTACAGCTCTCGAATAGGAACTTAGTAGGAAAATAGTTGCTTGATGGTCTTACGTACCACATATCAAGCGACCAGACCATAAC
Source organism: Paramisgurnus dabryanus (assembly GCF_030506205.2). Taxonomy (NCBI): domain Eukaryota; kingdom Metazoa; phylum Chordata; class Actinopteri; order Cypriniformes; family Cobitidae; genus Paramisgurnus; species Paramisgurnus dabryanus. Next base: position 9,641,932 of record NC_133342.1, on the reverse strand, counting down.
AATAACTGATATATAATGGGTCATTATACAGTCACCTGATTCGCCTGTGTATGCTCTGTATTCATGGTCCTGCTGGGATGTGCCTTGTTATTCATTCAGGTTGTAAAGAATGACGTCTTAAATCCTTTGTGTCTTTTCTGTCCTCCATCCCATCTGAACTCCCAGAGTGGAAAGGTATAATGCAGGAGATAAGGATTTATTCATGCTAAATAAAATTGTCATTATTAAAGGTGAGTGATGGAGAGGGCAGAAGCAGGGGTAATCGCTTAGATCGGTGTGGCTCAGTCGGGTCAACTCTGACTAATGGATTAATGACGTCTGTCTGAGCTTTTAGTGAGATGAAACGCCATTCATTAAATGTGTGTGTGTGTGTGAGAGACAGTGGTGAATGAATTCTAGATATAAAAGGAAATATAGATCGAAAGAAATCCAGTCATTAATGAGATACACTAGAGCTTGGCGGTATAGCGGTATATTCTGTTACCGTGAAATAAAATGTCAGAAGTAACAGATTTTTCTATTCTGTGTATTCTGCATAATGTAAATAAATGGGCGTGGCCAACTCGGCACACCCACTGAATGTGACAGAGAAACCGGAAATAATCCACACATAACAAATGAACGAGTAATTTCTGAAATTTCATAATGAGCGCCGGTGAATTTCTGGGCGTCAGGGTCTGAGTAGATGTACGCACTTTTGATTGTCTGATTGCTGCAGGTTTTTGGAAATTTAAGCCATTCTTGCTGCTCGAAATTTGGTTTAAACATTGACAAGCGCTCTTTTATATGTCTATGACGTTAATTTGCATCGTTCATTCGCGATTTATAAATTTCACATCTGAAAGAAAGGGGTGATCGTAAGATCAAATGTAGGATGGTTTCTACTAGGGATGTGAATTTATGTCATTTTTTCATTCCGATTAATCCATAGGTCTGAAGAACGAGTACTCGATTAACTGGGGGCGGGGCAATCAAGGGGCGGGGCGTACACGTCATGGTGAAAATGAAAATATTTTTATTAAAACACTCAAATAAAACTTAATTTCGAAGAAACTATGACAGAACAATGAACACATACTAGATTTTTAATGAATTAAATGTTTTTAACAGAAACCTCTAACAGGAAAAGTCTTTACTACCACATGCGCTTGTAACGCTAACCAGACACCCAAATGCCGCCATATCCACAATAAATAAATAAACCCACTTGATCATCGTTTTCGTGATCGATCATCGATGCCACGTTCGAGTACTCGAGCAATCGAGTACTCGAGCAATCGAGTACTCGTGCCCATCCCTGGTTTCTACGAAGCTGAGGCCCCAGGTCTTTCTCTCTGTGCTTGTGCAGCTTCTCGCACATAATGCTAATAGTTGTAAAGTTTTTATTTTATTTCAAGCAAGCTATGACAAAACTCGCGTATATATAAAGGACACGTGCACAGCTGGAGCAATGTAGTTTGACGTGCCGTTTGCTCATAGTACAAACATCTTTGATCAGAAAGACGAGAAAGAGACGCAACGGTTAAAATGCAAGACTAATGGGCCGTACTCACCCAACACGCGAATTCCACGAGTTGCATGAGTACTAGATAACATACAAAGTCAATGTGAATAGACGTGAACTCGCGTGGGGCGATGCGAGTGATGTAAATTGGGCGGCACGATTGTGTGAAAACATGCGCTGTTCACCTCAAACACGTCTTTGCTAAAGCTGAAAATATTTAATCTAGAGCGAGGAACGCGATGCCTTGCAATAAGCAGCATTTGAAAGTAAAGAGCGACAAGACCACCTCAAAACTCCATGATTATTATCTCATAACACCTGTCATATTAATAATCCCCATATCTAAAGATCTCATATATAGGTATTTTCCATGTCTGGTTTGTGCATATTCATATTTCTTTGTTTTACATTCCCATTTTTAATGTAAATACAAAATGCAATGCATACTATATCTTCAATAGCCTACAAAATAATTAACTGATTTAAAAACAAGATTCTGTCTATCAAGACTTATCTTTAGTGCATTTTCACTTTAACACTTATATTTTCAAAACTGTGGTGAGAAAATTAGTATATTCCTAAAACAATATAAACATAATGCTAAAAAACATATATATCGTCAAATTAAATTACTTTCCCGTGAAGTGGATACACACACATTTTTAGATAGCTGTCCAAATGAGATCATGCTACGGTCATATCTTTTTTTTTTTTTTAAAGTAAATTGTAACCCCTTTACCAAATCTTTTATCATTTTTAGAATAAAACAACTATTTATGTTCATTGAAGAGACATCCTTGGGTGAGCTATTGTCATATTTAGACTTGTTTTCTATACTTGTCAGTTTCTGTTGTATTTATGTCAAACTAATGATGTTTAATATACCCTAAATCTGGCCATAACATAAACCGTTTAGCATTTGTAACATTTTTATTTACATTATGTAGCATGTCTATTAAGCAGTTTTTTCTCATGGGGACCATTGACTGGTCAGTATGTAATTCCCTGTTGTATGTTCCTTGTGAGGACATTGAATAAATCATACGCACACACACAAACAAATCTGTCGAATACACCAGCAGTACTCTCACTGTGTGTCTAAAGTGTTAAATGATTTGTTGCTTTAATGGAATGATGAGAGGCAAACAGCTTGCATTAGAGTTTCATTTATCACAGACAAACACACTTGCGTTATGCTTTCCATCTTTGTTAACATCATCACCTCCCTCCATCTCTTTCTTTTGCTCTTACATTAAGGAAGTATTGCTTTGACATGGAAAATAATTAACTTTTATCTTTAGTTTTATCTTTACAATAACTATATATTTGTTTTGATGAACAATTTGCAATTCTCTCTCTCTCTCTCTCTCTCTCTCTCTCTCTCTCTCTCTCTCTCTCTCTCTCTCTCTCTCTCTCTCTCTATCTATCTATCTATCTATCTATCTATCTATCTATCTATCTATCTATCTATCTATCTATCTCTCAGGTGGATAAGGTATGTGGTCACTCTTCAAACACATCTTCCACCGTGCTCAGGAAGTTTCCTTCATCTTCAGTCACAGCTCCACCTCCACCTGCCACCAGTTCACAAGAGCTTCCAGGAGGTGATAAGATTGGCATGTTGGCACATCTTCAAAGGTTAGACTGACACCAAGACTTTTCCTAATGTTGATACTCAAGGTCTTTATTTGTTACCTATTGTAGTTAGTACTGAGGCTGAGCATCATTAGAAGGTGTACATCTGTAAACCAGTACGGTCTAGGGATGCACCAATATTCAAATGTATTGGCATGTACAAATAATGAATAAGATGGCTAATATTTACATTTTACAGGTAGCTGAAATCATATTTTGAGCATTAAGCACAGTACAGTCTTTTTTGTGGTATATATTTTTAAAATTTGTACAGTACAGTTAAAGGGATCAATCATGTCAAAATGAAAACTTGCTCTAAGTTTACTCACCTCCAGGCAATCTAAGGCTATGTTTTTTTGACAACAATGTAGTCAGTGTTCGAATTATGTCAAAGCTTATGGGGGGTCCCCTAGCTAAGCCCCACCCCCTGGCCAAGCCCCACCCCTTATCATAGGGTCGCTGTGATTTCACAAAGTAAGATGTGATCGTCCTTGATCAGTAATCATCTGATCCTGGTTTTAATCAAAGAAACCCCAAATTACCCTTAACTCAAACTCTAAAACATTTTTTACCCCTCAAATTAGTGTGAAACACTGGCAAGGGCAGAAATTTTACACAGAATAGGGGTGAAATAGGATGGACCTCATTTTTAAATTACATAATTTTACTATACAGTATAGTAGTGGTTAAATGGATTACATTGCGTTTTTTGAGTCATAGATCGAATACTTTTCAGATCAGCAAAACTGGGGGTGGGAAAATAACATAAGAACAAATTAAGAAATTATAAGAATAAAAAATAGAAAAGAACAAAGTTACAAATAAAGTAAGATATATTTAGGTACATAAATAGAATCAAATGAATAATAACACTGTCTTCTTCATCGAATAATTAATCTGTTTTTAGATACAGAAGTGATTTTCCTTTGTTTTCTGTTGTTTAATTAATATAAATGACAGAAACACAAGCAGATATGAACTGCTACTTTCAGACCAACACAAACATCTGATTTCTTTCTGAACTGATTGCACTTACTTCAAAACATAACTGAATGTTTTTATGAGAATAGGTGCCAAGACTGTGGTATTTCCAAATAATTTTGTGTTTGCATGCTTTAGGAATCGCGCGTCTCCGTGCGTCCGCTTATGAGTGTTGCGTCCATTTAAGTATGTGTGCGCGACGCGTCCTTGTCTTTGCGCACATAAAACAGCCCACTTTAACATCTTCCGCTCAAATTGTTTAAAATCGCTTGCATGTTAACATTTGCAAGGTTTAAAAAAACACATGCAAAAGATACTTTCTATAAATATAGTTATTTATTTCTGAATGATGCGTATTTGAGCGATAAACAGGGCCAGACGAAATATGCAGACTTTTTTTGCTTTATCTCTGGAAATGTTTTGGAAAAATCTGCGGAATTCTGCAAAATGATTTTAAATGTTTTAAAAATTATATTAGACAAATTAAGCTATAAATATAACAAAATTGCATCTAAAATAATTACTTTTTAAAGGCTTAAAATGAAAATGAATACACCAAAGCAATGAGTCCTCTGAATTAAACCGGACCAACATGAAGCAGATAATGTGCTTGTCAAGATAGAATTATAGTTTGTATATAAAATGACATGTATTGTTTATTTTGTTATATATTATAGCAGCATAAAAAAGCTTGTATTAATACGTTCTCATTATGAATTAAGCACGTATGAAGATAATTTCATCATTTTTACAACGCAATGTAAACTTCATATTTAACATAACAAGAGAATTCATCTTGTAAACGGATTTGAAATGATGATGTGCTGCTGAGTGCCGACTGTCGCGTCACATAGATGACAATTACAAGTAAGATCTGCTTAACTTAGTGATAAGTTTTATTTCATCTGAAATATCAAATGGTTCGTGTTCTCTATCATTAAAAACAATCACAGCAAACACAGGGTTTATGTACTTGTCAATGCCGCTCACAAACGCGCGTATGTGTGCTTGTCGTCAATGAGGGTTGGTCACAAACACGCTCAAGTGGAATTTATGTGCCCTGGTGTTAAGTATTAAAGAGACTATCATTTATTATCATTTAAGCGTGATTTCTTCTGCTTCCCCAATAAAATATTTTGTGTGACTGGGTGGACCAGCCGTCAGACTGAGAGGATAGATTTGCCACTGTTTGTCTGTCAATTCCTCCAGAAAACAGCATGAGGCGCACTTGCGAGTTTATTTATTTCAGACAGAAGTCATTTGAATTAGTTTATTGCGAAATTGGGACAAATAAAGACAGTTTCGCTTTGTGACACGCAACATGAGAATTTTAAATTCATGTAGTATTTTAATTTTAATAAAAACCAGGGGACCCCCCTAATTTATATTTTTGTGCTTTATGGGGGGTCCCTTAAGGCTTATAGGAGGTCCGGGACCCCCCCAGACCCCCTTCAATTCGAACACTGAATGTAGTAAAACAGGACATTTTTTATTTTGGTCATAAAAGTTTCACATACACACAACAATGTTATCAAAATGATCTGCGTTTACACAAACCCGCAAAGACGACTGTGTTAAAGGATTAGTCCATTTTCTTAAAAAAGTCCAGATAATTTACTCACCACCATGTCATCAAGAAATGTTGATGTCTTTCTTTGTTCAGTCGAGAAGAAATTATGTTTTTTGAGGAAAACATTCCAGGATTTTTCTCATTTTAATGGACTTTAATGGACCCCAATATGTTTTAATGCAGTTTAAATTGCAGTTTCAACGCAGTTTCAAGGGACCCTAAACGATCCCAAACGAGGCATATGGTTCTTGCGAAACGATTGTCATTTTTGGCAAGACAAATAAAAAATATGCACTTTTAACCCACAACTTCTCTTCTTCCTCCGGCTGTGTGATGAGCCAGCGCAACCTCACGTAATTGCGTAATGACATCATGAGGTCACGGATGACATATGCGAAACTACGCCCCAGTGTGTACAAGTGTGGAGAAAGAGGACCATTCTGACATTGTTGTATGTAAATGATACTAATTAATGTCTTTGTGTCAGTTTATTGTTTAAAATGGGCCGCAAATGTGCGTTTCATATATGTAACATGCAACCTTTCAACAGCATTAAGCAATTACTCGTCACACAGCGGTTAAGTATTGAGGTCCATTAAATATTGAGGTAAATTAAAATCCATTAAAATTAGATAAATCCTGGAATGTTTTCCTCAAAAAACATGATTTCTTCTCAACTGAGCAAAGAAAGACATCAACATTTTGAATGACATTGTGGTGAAAAAATGGACTAATCCTTCAGGCATGCCAGGCCAGTAGGTGGCGATGTCACCTTGTAAAGTAACACTATACGCCTGGGCACATGTGTATCAAGCAGTTTTGTTTAGATGGATGATGATGTAGGTTTTCTACCCTGGAGTATAAAGTGCAAACTTTATTGGAGAAGCGTTAATGAACTCATTATCTTGAGCAGCACAAACACAGTCGACTAGGCCGCCATTGTTGTCTTTGTTACAGTATACTCACGCATGCCTATAGACTGAATTAACACAAGTGCATGACGTCACTGAATCGTGTTTACGTAGTTTATACAAAAGACCCTGATCCAAGTGTGCAGTAGGTAAACAGTACTGATATCATCAGTAAGTGTCAGGTTGGCACAGACAGCGCTGTATTTGGCATTGAGGAACACAGAGAGATAAATGCATTAGAGGTTATTTCCTCTATCTGTGGAGGACGAGAAAGCAAACACTCATCACTGTATCAAATCAATGACATCATCTCTGCACCAACGGCCTTGGATGTCTTATAAATACATCGACCGCAAGGCAGACCAACAAAAGCCCACACGAATGTATGCATTGTGAATTCAAATGCAAAATGATTGCCATGAAGTGACTAAAGCTCTTCATCTTTATTAAGAGATTAGAGGTCAGAACACAAAGGTGCAATAAAACTTTTTGCCCAAATCGAAGCTCCATCTACATTCATGAAAGAGGTCAACAGCATGTAGTAAATCATGTAGTATCTGCCTGTTAAGTAGTGATGTAAAAGAGACCATTTCTGGGTCCAAGCCTCCACTTATTTCAAGACAATCTAAAAAGTCATTTATGATCTCTGTTTACTTATATCAGGCATTTAGACTTCGCTTTTATACACTAAATTCTCCAGGCATCCCGGACACTAACATTTTAATGATCCATGAGTAGTCCACCCCAAAAATTGGGACCCATTGACTATTCATAGTAGGAATAAAAATGACAATGGTCAAGTAAATATGGACCATTTTGGGGTGAACTACTTCATCTGCGACTTCAGGATAGGATCATGATTTTTTCATAGTTTTAAAGCTCACCGTAAATTTGTATTTTTTTTTTGTTGTATGCTTAAGCATCTGGCGCTTGGACTGGGAAGTGGTGTCACATGACGTCAGACTCGACAAGCGGATTGCTTGCTTTTAGTGTTTTATCATTATAAGCATTAGTGATGTTTTCTAGTAAGCATTACTTTAGTAGTAATATTTTTGGAATTAATTAATTCGTTGTAAAGTATTGGTTGCTTTGGTTCGACTGGTTACATCTTATTAACCTGTTCTTGAATTTGTTTGAAATGTCTAATGAGCGTTTCACACGGTATGCAGCAACCGCTAGTGTCTAGTTAATTTTCAATAGGAGATGTGTGGAAAGCAAAAAAGGGGGAGTTACAGAGGTGAAGCGGAGTCGATCCGCATGCCTTGCTCATGCACCCGAAATCGTTCCCCTTTTGTGGACACGTCTCTTCATGGCATGCACCGTTGAAGCTAAACCTATTTGCACTAAATGATGTTTTATAAACAAGGTCTGAGAGGAGCCGATCGGGCATTGAACACGGCTGGCTAACCCGGGTCAGGGCTTGCCACAGGCCCAGGGCTCCTTCCCCGGTCAAGGGAGGAGCGTTCCGAACTCAGGGGTATTTCCCCGGTTCGAAACTCTCGCCCCGGGACAGCACGTCAAACATGCATATCGGCAGTCCCACCTTCTTGTCAGTGAGGGGAACTCATAAAATGCTGTACAAAACGAGAAAACCTGTAGTTGTGTTGTGATTTCGCCACTTGCCTCGTACCATGTGAAACGCCCAAAAGTGGACAGTCGCTGTTGACTCGTGTGATGTAACTCATCCTCCAGGTTTTGAGTTTGCATGTGCATGATTGAAGTTTTTTTATTTCTCCAGAGTCACGACTTTTCTCTCCATCTCTCACCACCCCTCCCCTTATTTTGTTTCCCTTTTGGTTTCTTCAACCTCTCTGTTCACCCCTCCATACTGCTTGCCTACTCTTCTGGACTGTTCCATTGTCTTGTACTGGGGGGGTTGACCATTCTCAGTTCACTCCCTCAGAAATCCTCCAAGAGTGATAGAAGTATAACTCTGAAAAAGGTTGCACGGTAAGCATGAATACAATTACTAAAACAGTTGGGATTTATTTTTCCTATTATCTTCCATACGAGTGTTGGCATGTATTGTTATATTAATATAATGTGTGTGTTTTCTGTGGGTAATTTATTTAAGCCCTGACACTTTGTTTTTACCCATCACCAACCACCCTTACTGATTTTTTATATATCCGTAAGGCTTTCTCACACTGACGCACTTGAAATTGGAGGTGTAGACTGGGGTTGCAAAATTCCGGGAATTTTCATGGCTGGAAACTTTCCAAGAGAATTAACGGGAATATATAGAAATAACAGGAAAATATGGGAATTAATGGGAATATATGGGAATTATCTGGAGTCAGTGGTAATAAACTGGGAATTTGAAAAATGGCAGAGTTTCCTTTAACATGTAACTTAAATCTAGTTAAAAAATAGTGCAGCATAATTTTGTTTAAAACAACAAGATTTAATGCAATTTCCATGCACACTGCTTACTGAATGGCCATTGCGTCCACACCCGCTGAATATACAGTACTTGCATTCTTCCATCACATGCACATATAAAATCAGATATTTAAATGTAAGCTGGCAAATTTTCAATGGAAATGTATGAGGCTATCTACCTCAAGCTGTGATGCTCTTTCTTCTACATTCTGCTTCATTCTAAAAAAATTATTAAATAAATCCACGGCTTGATGAGTGTAAGTATCAGGATTCTTTAAACTTTGTATTACCTTGCATGCATGTCCGCTTATGTCCAAACAAAATGTTTATTTATGTTTGCATATGATAGAGTTTATACGAATTCCCAAAATTTCCAAATAATTCCCATAAATTCCTTTATAAACCTTACAAATTCCCGTTAACTCTTTCCCCGCCATTGACGAGTTATCTCGTCAATTAAGACAAAACGTTTCTAGCCAATGACGCTTCCATGATGACTTTTTACTGTAATCTATAATTCCGCTATTATCCACTAGGTGTCGCTCTTACCCAATTTATGAAAAACTGAAGCATCAGCTTATTCACCAACATAAAAAAACTCTTTGTATGTATTAATCATTGTTCTGAATATGAACTTTAACAAAATTCCTTTACAAAAATGCAATTATTTTAGCTTTTTGCTCAAAATTTTGTATTTTTAAAGAAACCTACCCATATTTGAGAGGTTATAAAAAAAACAAATGAAGATAGGATGAAACGTTTTTCCCCTTTTTTTCAGAGGGTCTGTTCTTTAATTTGATATATTTGTATGTTTATATATTCATAGAAGATATTTTTCCTGAAAGACATTTTGTGAAAAAAAAAACTAAAAAAAAAACTTGCTGGCAGGGATTGAGTTAAAGGGACACTTTTTTGAAAATATACTCATTTGTTACATTTGGCATCATTTGGCGTAATAATCAAGGACTTTGCTGCTGTAACATGGCTGCAGGAGGCACAATGATATTACGCAGCAGCCAAAAATAGTCCCCCTTAATAACTTTCAATGGCAGGGGACTATTATTGGGCACGGCGTAATATCATTGCGCCTCCTGCTGCCATGTTACAGCAGAACAGTCCTGATCAGAATGAGAGTATAGTTCCTAGCCATATCGGCCTAGAAAATCACAACTTTTAATTTTCTGTCGGTCTTAGTACACGATGTAACTACAGAAGGGTCAAGTTTTAAATTATAAAAGGAAAATATTGAAATTCTTTGCTTATTTTTTTTTTGCGCGATGCTAATGGTCTAATCAGATTCAATGGATTATTTTAAACCAGTGTTTCCCAATCCTGGTCCTCGAGCACCCCCTCCCAGAAAGTTTTAGATGTCTCCTTTTATAAAACACCTGATTCAGCTTATCAGCCTCTTTCCAAAATTGTGAACACGTCTCCCTAACAAGCTGATGAGCTAAATCAGGTGTGTTAAATAAGGAGACATCTAAAACATTCTGGGGGGGGGGGGGTGCTCGAGGACCAGGATTGGGAAACCATGTGCTAAGCTATACCAAAAGTGGTCCCGCCAGACCCGGAGATCAGCTGAATGGATTTCAAAACTGTACAAAAATTAAGTGTTTAACTCTAGGGGGCTGGAAAATGAGCTTATTTTCCAAATGGAGTGTCCCTTTAAATTTCCAAATTGGATTATTTCCAGATATCCCCAGAATAAGTTCTCATGGAAAGTGTCCGGTAAATTGTTTGCCTTTTTGCAACCCTAGTCTAGACTCAAATTTGTGACCCTGGACCACAAAACCAGTCATAAAGGTCAGTTTTTTAAAAAGATATTTATACATAATCTCAAAGCTGAAAACATTTTATGGATGTGTGGTTTGTTAGGATTTAGGGGTGCACCAATATATCGGCCAATGATGCTTGCTATGCTTCTCAATGAATTACAGTGAAATGCCGCTACATCTAAAAGCCAGTGTATGTTCTCGTGCAGAAACTCGATATGCGCTGCAGACAAAGAACCATACACACGCAGCTATGGCCCTGTCCCAAATGGCGCAGTTCATGTGGACTTTAAGTCTCATGGCCTTAAATTGCGCGTGCTCACTATAGTCTATGAGTCCGTAGGGTGTCCCATCTGTCATTTTTACGCTTCGAAGTGTGTTCATCAGCGCCCTCTTGATGCGGTCTGTGGGAAGCCTGCACTTCAGCAGGCTTCACGCACTTTACCAACCCAGAAGTCCTTGCGAAAGAGCAATCAGACCAATCAGACGACGGAAGAGAGGAGTTCACACTGACGCACAACTTCTCAGCTATTTCCGGCGTGACGCTCGAGTCTGTCCCAAAATACGACTCTGGTGCACCCACGTGGACTCCCATTAAGGGTCCCTAAAGTCTACACTACATGATGTCACCAAAGTGTGGACTTGAGGAGGACCACAAGTCTGGAGTGTGCCAATTGGGACAGGGTATATGACATGCAGCTCAAGAAAATGGCTTAAGGATATATTTATACTGCTTTTCTTCAAACCTTTTCAGGTATTTTCATGATAATAAAGAATATGTATAATGATTATGTTTGACGAGTGTTGCATTTTCAAATGCATGTTTTAAACGTGATTTCAGATCAATAAGGACTTGCTGATCAAAAGCCGTAGTACATGAAATAACTGTGAATAATATCGACTGTGCGATTCAGAAGAGTTATTGGCCACGTATTATTAGTGTATATCGGCATTTATCGATGCACCCTTATTAAGATCGTACAATATTTGGGCAAAGATACAAATCTGAGGGTGCAAAAAAATCGAAAAATTGAGAAAATCACCTTTAACGTTGTACAAATGAAGTCCTTAGTAACACATATTACTAATGATAAATACATTTTTGATATATATTTGCGGTAGGTAATTTACAAAATATCTTCATGCAAATGTGATCTTTACTTAATATCCTAATCATTTTTGGCATAAAAATTGATTGTTACTAATTGGTTATTGCTACTAATATACTCGTGCAACTTATGACTGGTTTTGTGGTCCAGGGTCACATTTGATTTGACAAAATTTTGTAAGCGCAACTATTGATAACTTGAAATGTGTTGATCCACACATAAATGATAATATAATGGTTAGGGACAGGTTGCAATATGCCAGCAAATGCTGCCCACAAACACACACAAAGATTTACTTCCTGATGTTTCTTCAACGATTACGTCACACAGCTCCGTATATGTATGTGTTGTAGGGAGTTTATAAGGGAGGCCTTCAGATTTAAGCCCTTCTTCAACAACCTACCAGAAAGTATTTGCAATGGAGAATTTGGCGTCGAGGAGATGAGCTGCTGGAGCGGAGATGACGTTGTGCAAAGGTAAGAGCGATGATGTGTGTTGTGTGAGTGTAATTATAAATAATTACTCAGAAAAGTGCCAGACACACCCACAGAGATCCTCCATTACCTTTGAGTCGTGCTGACGGATTCCTAATAGATTTATAACTAATCTGCTGCTCCTCGGAGAGAAATGTTTGCTTTGAGAATTGATGTCTGGTTGTAATTTCACGCCTCAAAAGATAACTCACCATAATGACCGATGACAAATGATTTAATGAATTTAGTGGTAAAGAAATGGATCGCATTTGCTTTAACCGCCAGGAGGTGTTGAGTTTATCCAGTTTGTACTTCTCTTTTTACCCTGCCCCTCTTTTTTCCTCTCTATCCAAATTCTTGAAGTTTTTGCCTGGAGTGATTTGAGGTTGCTCTGTTGAGTCGAGGCTGTTTGTGGGCCTTCGTCGATCTCTTTCCCTCTCATCCATCACTCTTTTTCTCTCCATCTCAGAGAGTTCATTCGGCAGGCGTCGATCTGTATTTCATTTCCCTGTTGGCTTTATTTCTAAGCAGAACTTGCAATTATAACATTCTCTCTCTTTCTCTCCCTCGTGCCCAACTGTGGTCGCCCCACCTTCCATCAATCTCTATATAGCAACCAACCAAATCCTGTCCATCAACATATAACTATAAAAGAGAGAAGGATGGATAGACACAATATGAATAGTTTTCTTCTGTATGCTTGTGTATATAATATCATAGTACATTTTTAAAGTATGCTCTTTAAAGGAATAGTTCACCAAAAAAGCCCAAACTATATTAGAAATGCGTGGTTGAATCAAACAAAACGGTGCACGTGCATGCCGAACCGTGGAAGGATAACGGGACGATTCGATTCTTTACCGAGAACCGTTGCACCCCTAGTATCCACATGAATTGATTGGATGATGTCAGGTGTTGTTCAGTATGTGACAGGTGGTTGTATGTATTAATAATGAGGACTGTCATCAGAAAAGAAACGGGTGATGACATTTCAACATTATGGTTGTGTATTAAAAACAAATGGGCTCAATATTGATTTCTTGTTATCTCTCCTGTTCCAGTAAAAACACAAATTCTCATTTCAGTCCAAGAAAGACTTACTTGGACTCTTTTATTATTGGATTAACAAATCAGTTTGTGAAATTTGGCTTAGCGAATGGCCTTTCCAACAGAAAAGTCAGCGAGACACAAAACAGACACAATGCAAGATGTCTGAAACATTTAGGGACGTAGCTCTCAACTAACCCCTGAATTTGTCTGCAAAAATGCTGTTTGCTTTAACCCTTTAAAAAGGTCCTTATATGTACCATTTAGAGATATGCACTCTTCAGGTGACAGTGGGCTGCACCATTGCCAAACAACAAGAAGGTCCCGGTTCAAGCCTCAGATGGGTCAAGAGGTATCGAGTTTCCTCCCACAGTCCAAAAACAAACACTGTAAAAATGTAGAAATTACAGTATTACTGCCAACTGTTTGTTTAAAGTTAAATACGCATTAAACATTAACAAGTCTTTATCTTTACAGAATAAATATAAAATAACAGCCTCACGCAAAGCATTCTGGGAACCAAAATCTAAAGGAAACAAACAGAAAAAGGTTGATGATGATTTCTGGTTCCCAGAATGCTTTGCATGAGACTGTTATTTTAGAGTTTTAATCTGTAAACATTAACAGTCTTTGTCTTTAATGTTCATTTAAATTTGAACAAACTGTTGGCAGTAAATAACATCAATTTAAATCTACAACAAGTTACTGCTAAACAGCTGCATAACTACAACAATTTTTACAGTAGCTACGTGTTCATTTGAAGAGTTTCGTAGCAAAACGAGATAACTCATCTTTTTATTTTTCAGAAATCTCGTTTTTTGGTTGTGCATTCCAATTAATATTAATTCAACTGCAGTTGGTTTGTTTTGATTTAAACCTACATAATTTAAAAAAATACAGCTAAGTAGCACCATAAAACAAAATAATAACATGATAACATAATAATAAAGATGTTTTGACAAAAATTTTATAAACAAAGTTATCTGTTAATTTACACATTTTGCATCCATCGGAATGAAACCCTTCCGATTGATAAATCCTATCATAGTGTTTACATGAAACTTATTAATGTGATCAGATTGATGTGTGTGTTTATATGACACAAGCTTTATATCAGATTTGATATTTGACATGCGTACATTGCACCAATATAGTTTTGCGCTGTTTCAAGACATGCATACAAATCATCCTCCTAAAATTGCTGTGCATCTGTTTCAGGTCATAATTAATAAAAGACGAGCCCACGAAGCTTTGTACCTTGTTGATTATAAAGCAGCAGTAAAAACACCCATTCACGTGTGCCTATTTTATTTAGTCCAAACACACCGGGTATAAATCATGAACTGACGGACAAAGTCCGTATAACTTTACAGGGGATTGAAAGGAGATTAGGAACAATTTAAGATTGACAAGACAATCACTTTATGTGACTTTCTTCAACAAAACAAACTCAAGTTATTTGCGTCACACGTCATTACGCCAATTCTACATCATTCCATTTGCAAACCGTCATTGGAAAAGAAAAGAAGAAAATTGCACATACGCAGAACGTCCCAGTTTCAGTTATCCATCTGATCAAGTGTTTACATGTCCTTTTGAGCAGATTACAAAAGGTATAAGCGGATTAGATTTTTAAACAGTTTGGTTCCTTTTAATCCGATTGTGGTGTTTCCATGGAGCATTTTTATTCAGATTGAACATTTAAACCGATTACAAATGTCCATGTAAACGCAGCTAGTGTAGAAAAAAAACTTGCATTGACCACCTATTTATTTGTTATGAATATTTGTTGATCCTCTTTTTTGTTGATATTTTGTGATAACCATTGTCCTATGCCTTTAAAAACTGTGCCCATATTTGTAACTTTTTGCAGAGTGTCTTTAAATTCTTCTTAAAGTTTAATTTAGTTTTATATTCCAAACACATCAATGCAAGATGTATAGCCTACACATTTTTAAGGGACCTTAAATAAAATATTTGAATAAAGAGCATAGATGGATGCTAGTGTAAAAGTTTTATGGTTGTGTGCCAGCTGATTTCACCCAGATGGTCAACTAGGGTAAATTTATATCCAAAACATGTTGCCTCAAAGTATGAATACAAGTTAATAATGAAATTTGTATGCACAAAAACAAGCTAAACCGGTGTAAGCAGCCTTTTAAATGCAGATAGTTAGCGAGAGAATTACGGTACATGTAGATCAAGTCTTTAACTGTACAAACAAGCTGAAGACCGCAGTAGGTCGCGGTGTGGCACAAACCACTGATCACATCCAGATCGACTGAAGGTGTGGAAGAGGAAGAATGTAGGGTGGTCTCTCAGGGGTCGCTGTGCTGAATCTGGGTCCCCGACGGCCTGAAGGAGGAACAAAGGGCCCCCTGTGAGCTCTGTGTGGGAAACATCGGAGGAGAGAATCCCAACGCCCAGCCTGGGAATGTGCCCTCTAAATACATGGAGCAAAACTCATACAGAGAGAATAAATACACACACACAAGGATGTTTCTCTGTCTTTAAAGGAATACTTAATGTTCATGAAAAAAATCCTGATAATTTACTGACCCCCATGTCATCCAAGATGTTTTTCTTTCTTTGTTCAGTCAAGAAGAAATTGAGGTTTTCGAGGATTTTTCTCCATATTGTGGACCTCAACAGTTTACAGTTTGAATGCAGCTTCAAAGTGATCCCAACCGAGGCATAAGGGTCTTATCTAGCATAACCATCGTCATTTTCACCTGAAAAAACTAGCCGTGTGATGCACCATGATGTATGTGAAACTACCGCTCCAGTGTTTACAAGAGGAACGTTCAGACATTGTTGTATGTGTAAAAATACTAATGAATGTCTTTTTGTGAGTTTATTGTTTAAAATGGTCCGCAAGTTTCACATATATAACGCATGATCTTTCAACATGATTGCGTAAATAAGGTTGTGCTGGTGCATCACATGGCTAGTGCAAGATGAGAACTTGTGGTTTAAATATACTTATTTTTTGGGGGGCCAAAATGACAATGGTTTCACTAGATAAGACCCTTATGCCTCAGTTGGGATCGTTTAGATCCTTTGAAGCTGTGTTGAAACTGTAAACTGTTGAGGTCGACTAAATTCCACTACATAGAAAAAATTCTGGAATGTTTTCCTCAAAAAAACTTAATTTCTTCTCGACTGAACAAAGAAAGACATCTTGGGTGACATTGGGGTGAGTAAATTATCGGGATATTATTATGAAAGTGGAGAAATCCTTTAATGGTGTCACATTCACTTCATCTAGCGAATCTACACAAGTAAGGCTTGATCCATATGGACGACACACATAAAAGGCCCATGCACACATCACACACACTTCAAAGCATATCCAGTACTTTTATAAAGATTATTCAGCTCTCTGAGGCTTCTGTAAATACTCAGCTGTAGATACAGGCAAGCCCAGATGTATTCTGCAGATTTGTCCTTCACATTTTATTCATCTAAATGAAAATGTGGGTATGGGTGTAAATGTGGTCAAACATTCTTGCACTTTTATTGGTAGTTAAAAACTTGATTAATTTAGTCAAAATATTTCACCCAGTCTGTGAAATCCAGGCTACAGTCTTAAAATCTAACGATGAGATTGTGAGCATCAAAGTCAAAAACAGTAAATCTCACAGGCAGGGTTACATGAGAGAGCCGAGACGCACTGTACAGTAAGGGGTGGGAGATGTGCCGAACAGATTATGCACAGCTCAGGAGTCCGTGTGGGCCTGTAGACATAAAACAGCAACGACACACGTTTGTACGTGAGCGAATGTAGATCCATTCATGCGTGTCCAAGTACTGAATGGCTTTTTAGTGAAAGTTTTTGAATGCCACACATTTTTATGCCCTCATGACAAGCCAGTTGTTTACCATTTAGACATCTGGAAACCATTGAGTCTTTTAGATCCGCTGGGTTTCTCCATGTGTGGCAGAACAGGGATTGTCAGGATGCTGATGTTGGCCGTTCTGATGTGTGTGTGAATGCTTGTGATAAGTGGTCATGTGGAATAATCTAAGTCAAACCAGCCCACCGTATGTGAGCACACTGGGATAGACGACACCCGACCCATTCCCATGACCCACATACTGTGGACCAGAACACACACTCACACATACACATTAGCAGGTTCTGAGTAGGTTTTTGTCCTCAGATTCAGTGCCAAGAAGAGCGAGAGCGTTTTTTCTGGTTCACAAGAGGGGAAATGCATAACAACACAAAGGTTGGGTCAAAGACCATCAGGCATTTTTGCTCAACATCGGCCTTTGAAGTGTTATGTAGTAAAGGTATGTAGTAAAGTTGAAGTCTAGAAGAAAGCTATGACAATGGTAACTCATGGCAGTTCGTACATATTTTACATAGTTGCTAATTCGTATTAATTTGTATGATCACATCTGTCCTTTTTTGTATGATTTGCTTTTGCCCCTTTGACGTTGGGATTAGGGGTGGGTTAGGTGTTTTGTTATTGTTTTTTTAATAATAATTGTAAGTTTTTTCATTCAATGGTACCAAACAGAGATAAAGTTAGAAGTGACCAAACACATCAACGTTTTTCCTATTTAAGACGAGCAAGTATGGTGGCATAAAATAAAACGTAGCACTTTTCTAAGCGGATTTAAAAGAGGAACTATATTTTATGGCGGAATAGCACTTTTGGGTAATATCTTACGTTTTGGTGTTATAGTCAGTGTAGTTGTATAAAAACATAATGAAGTCAATTTCACAGCAACTGCATCAGCGCTGGATACCTGAGGTCATTTTATGTTATAGACCTCAGCAACTTTAGATACCTTCAAGTAAATTTGATTGGCTGTCAATGGTTTATCGTTCATCAGTTGGAAAAAAATTCAGAAAGTGATCTCAACGATATCGGTCCTTGTATCTTTATCGTTATTGTTGTGGTGTGAACTTTTCTCTTTAATATAAAATTATTTTTAAAACTACATTTTTTTTATAGTTGTAGTTATTGTTATAATGTGAATGGCCCTTAAAGGGGCCATTAACCTGTCGATTTTATTGTTTTATACTGTTGTCTGAGGTCTACGTACTTATGATGTTCGCATGGTTTTTACATAAAAACATCAAAAGCAATAAGTATTAGGCTATTTTGTAACATGGTTCTGATGCTGTCTGGAGAAATTATTCGTTTGAAGGGACGGGCCGCATTGAAGATCTGGACATAAACGCCCACTGCTATGATTGGACCGCTTCATTCCCCGTAATTACTTGTGGAGAATTGTTTTAAAAATCTATATATGTAAAATTAGCAGCCGGACACATATATGATCATACAAAAGATTCTGTGTGCTAAAGATGATATACATAAATGACATAATTGAAAAGTAGAAGTAGACGTTAAACTCGACGTGACTAAATTGCCGTATACCACACAGTAAGAATCTAAATTGCGGCTGGTAAGTCCTTCTTTATCACTAACTTTGTATATTTCTATCGTTATATTACAGTTGTATTGTTAAGTGTTGCACCTTTTTTAATTGTTTAATGTTTTTAGTAAATTAAAACAGGCAAACATACATGTTTAGACACGGATGTTACAATCAGGACACTCTTACAAAGCAATAGTGAAACGTAGTAACTTACTTAAATGTTTTACTTACACAATACTGCTGTGCCATTCTTGCCAGTTCCAATATTAATGGCTGCTTTTAATCAGTCTATCTCCAAATCTGCCAAAATGGTGCCAAAAACGGTTACATGTTAGTAACAACGATGTTTTCAGTTTTAAAACTTGCAGGATGTTCATTTAAGTATGATGACCTCGTATATAACAAATTCTCAAGTTAAAATTTATTTTTTGACTCACCGCTCCTTTAACTGTAAATGTAAAATGTTGTGTAACTGTATCAGACACACCTGACTACCCGGGTGTGTGATGGATTTTTGTTTATTTATCTAGGAGTGTGTAAAATTAGCTTTACAGGGATAGTTCACCCAAAAAATGAAAACTCTTACATGTCTTTGTTCTGATTAACAAAAAGTATACTGTAAAAAAATTCAGTAGAAATTACAATGTTATTGCAGCTGGGTTGCCGGTAATTTACCGTAGATTTAAAATTATGTTATTTACTGACAAGAGTTTGTTCAAAGTTAAATAGATTTTTAATATTAACAAGTCTGTGTCTTTACAGAATAAAACTATACAATAACAGCTTCATGCAAAGCATTCTGGGAACCAGAAATCATCATCAACCTTTTTCTGTTTTTTTGCTTCAGATTTTGTTTCCCAGAATGTTTTGCTTGATGCTGTTTTTTTAGTTTTACTCTGTAAAGACAAAGACTTGTTAATGTTTAATGTTCATTTAACTTTGAACAAAATGTTGCCAGTAAATAACATAAATTTAAATCTACGGTAAGTTACCGGCAACTCAGCTGCAATTTCTACAGATTTTTTTTACAGTGAAAATCACCATTACTACTATGGAAGTCAGTGGTGCTCATAAAGAGTTTGATTATAAGCATTGCTCAAAATATCTTCCTTTGTGTTTACCAGATCAGAGAAATTAATACAGGTTTGTAAAAACATGAGGGTGAGGAAAATAATGACCAAATTTTCATTTTGGGGGAAATATCCCTTTAATTTAGGGGCATCCAACATTTTAGTGAATAAGGGCTACGCCAATGGATTTGTTTTACTTATTGATTTTATTTTATTATTGTTTAAAATGTCAGCATACTTAAAAGAAGAAATAAAGAAATAAATATAAAAATTGAGGTTAATAATTAAATGTGCTTTGGTGAGCAACTCACAGACCGTGTGCGTGTAACCATGTTGGAGACCACTGCTTATTTTCTTATCCCTGATGAATAAGTTTGAATACACCTATGCATTTATATCTTAATCGTCATCTCTGTTTTCACATCTCTGTAATGCGCAGCATTCGAGAGCCCACGAGAGTTGGAACGTGTTTCGTTTTCTGGAACGCACTTTTGGCAAAAGTACAATAAAAATCCTTCTGTTATATAAGACTCTGAATTTAATTATCTGAATCAATCCGGGGCGAGAGCCTAGGAGGGACACTCGGACGGTTTTACTCCACATTTCATTCCCGGCTGAATCGGATCTGATAACATCACCTCTGGGCCCTTCAGTTCAGATCCACATGTCGTGTTGAAAATCAGAAGTTCTTACAAGAGATGGCGAGACTTTACACACTCGTAAGCGTCCTAGCTGAGGAACAGACGCCGAGTTCGTCTGGGAGTTGTTCAGTGTGGTCGGATCGCTGACTGTCTGATCTTTTGAGAAACAAGGAAATCTGTCTAAGAGAAGAATCTTATGAATGTTATCGTTTTTATTTGGCCAGACCAGAAACATTTCCCTGCTTGGATTTGGGCCACGGATTGTCATGCCAACAATTATTGAATAAATGCTTTGTTCTGTTTTTGAGTATTGAGTAAAGAGCTTGTGTGTTTCTCACAGGCCAGCATTATTTCAATGCTCCTTCACATTGACTAGTGCTCAGTTGAGTCTTACTTAAAATAACACTTAGCTGATGAAACTATACTTTCAGGAAAATTGTACAAAAGGTGTCACAAGCAATTATATAATAATACAAAGGAATAATACGAGAAAACAAAACTGTAAATGGGACAGCAAGGAATCAAACAGCATCAGGAAAATCAAATAAATAAACTATAAGGATCAGAAGAGATCTCCAGAGGAGATGAACGGGATCACTTTTCCAACACTGTCCCCTGGGTAGGTCTGAGAGCATCTCTCCGGAAAACCCTCGGATCCTCAAACACAATTCATGGATAAGACATTGAGTTTTTGATCTTTTAATAGTCTTGTTGTCCACCATCAGAACTTGCTGAAGTTGGTTCACATGCGGATGATCAGCCATGCCGTCAGGATGAGAGAGGAAATCATGGCGAGACGGAAGCGCAAGAGACATTATGAAACAAAAGCTCATGTTTTTATTTCCGCAGGCTAAATGAAAGAGCCGTCCCAGCGGTGTCTTTGACCCCTCCACCCTTGTTTGTATGACTCTCATACTGGTGTCCTCTCATCGTCTGTCTTGGCCTGAATGTTCTCCAGACGGCTTCGCCCCGAACACATCATACACCAGATGGTCTTGAAACAACATCTCATCATCTTTACGCTCACTTCAGATTAGTCTGGGATGTTACGGTGGCAGACCAAACACACTTGGATGATTTTTTAGGTTGGCACACAAACGGTTTATTGACGTTGGTTTCTGTTCTTTTATAACCCTGTATGTGGCTTTGTTTTTCCAAACCTTTAAATTAAGATCCACTCATGAGAAGTGTGGCTTCAACATGCTTTCACCCAGCTGCCTGTAACAATCACATCATCTTAAAGAGCCTGATTCATGCCTTCAGTGGTGTTTGATTAGGACTCAGATTTGATCAGTATTGGAGTTGACATGAAACTGTTTATTCTGGACGCAATCATTTGGCTTGTTGAGGAATCCTGGAATATTGAATTTCAGTTTTGATTATGTTCTTGGTTGTCTTTGTAAGTAAGACTTGAAGTCAAATATTCAATGGACAAATTAAACATTAAACAAGGAAGCAATTCTGTCTGTATGTCTGTCTCTCTGTTTGTTGGAGATGTGTGATTGTATGTCTGTGTGTCTTTCTGTCTGTCTGTCTGTCTGTCTGTTTGTCTGCATGTATGTTTGTCTGTCTGTTGGAGATGTGTGATTGTACTTTTGTCTGTCTGTCTGTATGTCTGTCTGTCTGTCTGCCTGTTGAACATGTGTGATTGTATGTCTGTCTGTATTTATGTTTGTATGTCTGTCTGTCTCTCTCTGTCTGTTTGTTTATCTGTTTTTTGTCTGTCTGTTGGAGATGTGTGATTGTACTTTTGTCTGTCTGTCTTTCTGTTTGTCTGTCTGTTTGTCTGTTGGAGATATTTGATTGTACAGTTGTCTGCCTGTTAAAGATGTGTGATTGTATGTTTGTATGTCTGTGTCTTTTTGTCTGTCTATGTCTGTCTGTCTGTCTGTCTGTCTATTGGAGATGTGTGATTGTCTTTCTTTCTGTCGTCTGTCTGTTGGAGATGTGTGATTGCACATTTGTCTGTCTGTCTCTGTCTGTTTGTTTGTCTGTCTGTCTTTCTGTCCATTGAAGATGTGTGATTGTCTTTCTGTCTGTCTGTAGTTGGAGATGTGTGATTGTCTGTCTGTCTTTCTGTTTGTCTATCTCTCTGTCTGTTGGAGATGTTTTATTGTATATCTGTCTGTCTGTCTTTCTGTCTGTGGGAGATGTGTGATTGTATGTCTGTCTGTATTCATGTCTGTCTGTCTGTCTCTCTCTCTCTGTCTGTTTGTTTATCTGTCTGTCCTTCCATTGGAGATGTGTGATTGTCTGTCTGTCTTTCTTTTTGTCTATCTGTCTTTCTGTTGAAGATGTTTGATTCTATATCGATCTGTCTGTCTGTCTGTCCATTGAAGATGTGTGATTGTCTTTCTGTCTGTCCGTAGTTGGAGATGTGTGATTGTCTGTCTGTCTTTCTTTCTGTTTGTCTATCTGTCTTTCGTTTGAAGATGTTTGATTCTATATCTATCTGTCTGTCTGTTTGTATGTATGTATGTATGTATGTTTGTCTGTCTGTTGGAGATTTGTGATTGCACATCTGTTTGTCTGTCTCTGTCTGTCTGTCTGTCTGTCTGTCTGCCTGCTTGTCTGTCTGTTTGTGTGTTGGAGATGTTTAATTGTACATTTGTCTGTCTGTTAAAGATGTGTGATTGTATGTCTGTATGTATGTATGTATGTGTCTTTTTGTCTGTCTGTCTGTCTGTCTGTCTGTCTGTTGGAGATGTGTGATTGCACATCTGTCTGTCTGTCTCTGTCTGTTTGTTTGTCTGTCTGTCTGTCCATTGGAGATGTGTGATTGTCTTTCTGTCTGTCTGTAGTTGGAGATGTGTGATTGTCTGTCTGTCTTTCTTTCTGTTTGTCTGTCTGTCTGTTGGAGATGTTTGATTCTATATCTGTCTGTCTGTCTGTTTGTCTGTCTGTGTATTGGAGATGTTTGATTTTATATCTGTCTGTCTGTTAAAGATGTGTGATTGTATTTTTTTGTCTGTATTTATGTTTGTATGTCTGTCTGTTTGGACCCTTTTTATCCTATACAGTCCTACCCAAAACAGTATATTGAAATCATGTACTGTTAGAAATAAAAAGCATAACAGACAGACAGAACGTATATATTGCCAATTTTCAAAAGCAGTAACAAAAATAGTTAAAATGCTGATCAGCTGCAGTCGCAATCGTCTCTGGAGTTTATGAAGTACAGAAAAAATTTAAAGTTATTAATCCATGAGAACATTAATCCTGCTTCTCTCTGTGAAGGCTCACTTTCAGATTTCAAACGTACATCGACTGAAAGAGTGCAAGGTCGCAAATCTGTGACGTAGCACACAAGAGCCAATGAGCGTTTCATATTACTGCCGTAAATGTGTCGTAAATCTTCTTGAGGTGCAATTTTTGAATTCATACCGAACGGGAGATTTGATGTAAATGGTTGCTGATGAGAACTGGAATTAATATCGCTGGATAAAGAGCTGAATTTGGATCTGTTCCTCACAATCGTATTATTTTTAAAGATGTGGATTACCTCGAATAAATAAAATGAACATCTTTTGTGAATTTATGTTATGTTTTGGTATAATCATTATAGAAGACATTTTTTTTGTGTGTGTCAAGGGAAACAAACTAAATATTACAAAATGTTAAATGATTACAGAAATGTTCTTTATTTTAAGGTTCTAAATTGTAGTCTGGTTTAATATTGTATAATTATCTTATATTGTATAAGTCTTGAACATTTCATTCAGTAAATGAGTAAACGGTCTTAAATTAATTAGTCAGAGAATACGACTGAAAACATGACATTAATATGCCTGTGATTTTTAATTTTAATATTTATGAATAGGAAGACAAACAAATCAGTACGTCTGTAAAGCTATTAATATGTAAATAAATAATGTATTAGTCCTGTCAACATGTTGATATTATACATTTCAGTGTGTATGAAAACTTCAGTAAAAGTACGTGTGGTACAACCACACTTTACGTAACAATACACACATATTTTCTTGAGATCACGTTGGTCTGGCCAGCTGTCTGTGTGTCATTAATCATCGTGTCTCCACTCAGCTTTTTGTCTTACTTTGTGTATATGCGTGTGTGAGAATGAGTGTGTTTGTTTGTGTATTTCATGCTTTCGGATCAAGTTAAAAGTCATAATTCTAGATTTCTCAACACTTCAGATAATTACTGTTACCTGAAATTTTAACATATTCAAAATATCTCTTGTTTAATTTGACCCCAAATTCAAATCTATGAATCAATGACTCAATTACCCACAATACATTCTGTAAACCAAATGTCTCAGAGGGATTTTCCAGACCTGAGAGCAATTAAAACATTCTTCAAACTGCCTTTCCCACAATTACAGACAGTGTTGCAACGCTCACATTCGTCTTAATGCATTCAAGAATTATTGGATGATCTTAAACAGGCCAGATTTCCTAACAAACTATTGGTGTTTCTGAGCATTCCTGAGTCAGAAACCACATTGTATACACAGTTGACATATTGTATTACTGTAACATTTTGCTTAATCATGGGGACAAATTTGTCCCTAAAGCATAACAAAGTAAACCAATATTTCTATACTATAAACGTTAAACAGACATATGTATGGGGTGGTGGCAAGAATTTGATCATCAGTTTGCTCATTTGTGTGTATTAGGGTGTGGCACTTTTTGTATTATTAAATAAAATATTTCAGTGCAGACTGTCCTGGTTTCCTCCAGTGCAATAATGTTTTGAATATTTGTATTACAATGCTATTAGTGTTTATATGGGTTTGAATAAGTGTGTACATTCTTTAGATGTTTTGTGATGTCTCCAAGCTGTGTGTGCATTGGTTTTCTCTTTTTAGCAAAAACTTTTGTAAAATCTTTTGGATTAGTTTATTGCAAAATTGGGACAAATAATGAACAGCATTGCTTTGTGGCAGCCATGCACAAGAATTTTAAATTCATGTAATACTTTAATAAAAAAAAGGGGGGGTCCATAAATGCTTCCTAAAATCCTCCCTTCAATTAATTTGAGTTATATTCCCTGTTATTTGATAGCAGGCTTTAGTTTCCTGGCAAATCTGATCACAGTGTGAGACCTAATTTATGTGAGACACGTGTGGGATTACTGTGGGCGTATTACATGAAAGAACATCAGTGTAGCAGAATTGGCCCTTCATTGGATCTCATTGCTGTAACTTAACTTTCCTTTCTTTCCTGAAAGTCAAGCATGTACTGTATGAGCATAAATTGTCTGTCTGACGCTTAGAGATCCTTTGAGATGTTCAGCTGCTGGAGAACATTTAGCCATGCAGATTTTGCCTCTGTGGTCTGAACTAGAATTAGACTATTGCATATTTTCAATATTTAAGCCCTTGGTGTAACTCAATACAAAACCAGGCTTACTAAATGAGCAGATATACAGCACTCAAGAGTCAGCTGTTAGCAGAGAGCACCCAAAAAATACCATCACTGCCATCTATAGGCAATAAACTGTGACAGCGGAAGTTATTTATGTAAACTACAGATAAAAGAAAAAGGATTTTAAATTTTTCTTAAGTTGACGCAAATTGCAGTTTCTAAATTTGTTCATTCAACTTAAAATGTCTTACTGTCTTAATAACACAAAAGTTTTTTTCAATTTCAATTTTTTTTTTTCACATCATCAAAATAAAAATCTTAAGGGGTTCATATCTATATTTTATAACTTGAGCCAATAAAAAATTAACAACTTGCCCTATACAATATTTTGTTTGTCTATAAAAACCGGCAAAACGTAAATTTTTCCATTAAATTTAATTCTAGTCTAGTCAGTTTTTGTAATGTTTTAAGGAATGATACACTTTAAAGCAATAAGCCCCAAGAAGCAGTGGGTTAGTGAGTTACTTCATATGCATAGCAGAGTTTCATCAAATAAAACGCATAAAATAAAATTATTTAGCCTAACAAAGTAGTTCCTCAATCAAGTGTGGCTGCAACAGAGCGGTTCCCAAGCAAATCCCAACCGGGGTATTTATCACAGCTTAGAATGCGTTTCAACCAATCAGAATAAAGGACCAGAACTGCCCATTTTATAATATCATTTTTAAACTGTTATAAAAAAAGATTTTCTGAATGTTCTGTGAAATATTGCTGTAGAAAACCATATTAACTTAGTAGGTTTTAATGTTGGTTTGGTTTCATTTAAAGTCATCATTATTGCGATCAGTGTTTGTTTTAGTTGGACTCTCAACTCTGATCTTGCTAGCTTATCCTTTGGCTGCTAAAACTTATTGTTTAAAACACGTTTGTTTTGATAAAAAGAAGCCAATTATGTAATAATCACAGTAGTGGTTAGTATCTGATGCTTAAGATCATCATATAGTGTTGATTTATTCATTTACTGTTTGATCAACCAAAATCCTTTTCTGTTAATAATGTGATACTACAGTAGGAGATCCAGCACTCTCATAGCACTTTATAATTCTGACAGATTTTAAACAATTTGGACCTAAAAAGAAACCACTGTGCAATTCAGACACGCAGACATCAAAAATCTGAGTATGAATCTTAAAGGGACACTTCACCCATTTCCATTAAGCTTTGTATAGTTAGAACCCCAGTCATGTTTTTGAATGATCATTCATCATTTCCTTAGTTTCAGCTGAGACAGGAGAAATACAGATTTCAGTGTGGCACTTCCTTCTTTCAATGATGTAAAAATCATCATTTTGCATCATTGAAAGAAGGAAATGCAATATCTTTGTTGAGGGAGTGAGATTACAAACACCCCTTTTCTCGGTCAAATAGGCACCAACTTCTACATTTATGTTACATTTCGACTACAAATATGACACACTTTCAATAAAGATTAATGTTTCTATGGGTGAAAAGCTCCTTTAACAATGGTAAAAATTAAATGAAAAACTTTATGCTGCACTGCATGCTGGATATCAAAAAATAACAAATCTCATCTAGGACTCCTAGCATGCACTGTGGCATGGATAAATAATGAACTTTTTTCAATTTTCTTTGTCATCATTGTTGAGATTCATACTCTGATTCTTGATGTTTGTGAGTCCCAAATACACAGTGGTTGTCCATAATTCTTAATGACAAACTGCTGGAAGAGTGCTGGATCTCATTTTGACAGAAATACATGTACAGACAATACATTTTGATAAGTAAATCAATTAATTAGATGATCATCTTTATCATTGTGTACCACCACAGAATTGCACTTTAATTGTAAATTAACGTTACATTACAATAACAAATGTGTTTTATACACACAAAGTTAATGCAACCAGGAAACAAAAAGCAAAAAGTCAACTAGCAAACAAAAAGGCAAGGGTCAAGAGTTCAACTAAAACAAATATTGATCACCATAATGGCGACTTAATATGAAACAAAACAACATCTAAACTTAATAAGTGAATTAATAAAGAACATTCAGAAATAATAAATCATGTTTTATAACAATTTTACTTTCTCTAAATAACAAGCAAAAACGTAAATATAGAAAACACCTAACATTGTGTAAACATTAAAACATGAAATTGTCATAACGTTTGAAAATGAAAGAATGCAACATTCCTCTAACGTTCAGACAACCCAGAAACCTTCTTTGAATATCAAGAAAACTGGACACTTTCTATGTTGGCAGAATATTTTGAGAAACTTTCAAGGAACGTTCTTAGAACTTTTTGAATCTCAAGTACCATACTGTGTGTTGTGTATGTTGTCTATTATCACCTTTCATATATGCAAAGGATTTTATTAGTAGAGCACAATGTTGTTAACAAGAAAAATAAAATTCCTTGTAGATCTTGTCATTTATTTTTACTCTCAAAATGCACCAATATATTTACTTTTAAAGTGACTGAATTCGTTCAAGTTTCCAAAAAGGGTACATTTAATCTGATGTTTATGTATATGTATATGTGTATATGTATAATGTATATGTCTGTATGGGTTGTTACCACTAGGTGGCAGAATAACACCTTTATGCCGGATTGAGTCAGGCCTGGGTTCAGCACCATTCTTTTTACTTTGTTTTGCCATTCTTACTTACTTTGTGTGCAACTGTGCCATTGTGTGTGTGTTCATGGATCTTTGTGGGTGTGCATGCGTGCGTGCCTGCGCACACCAAGCTTAAATTGTGGGCTTTGTCAGAAGTCATTCGGTATTGAGGTGTTTGTAGGCCTGCATGTGTCTGTATGTTTAACTCAGTGACTCTCAGTCATAACATTTCGGTCACTGAACATCTGGCATCGGCCGGTGCCAGCTTGAAGCCACTGGCTGGCACATTGCTAAATGTTGGCACCGTCTGTGCACATCTGGCCTGTTATTCCCAAAAGGACAAAGAGGTTTTTTCTTTCTTTCACTTTCTGTCTCTCAAAGGTTTTGCAAAAAACATGCCACTGTTTAAATGCATATGACAGCATTTAAATTACAGTTATTCAGTGTGGTTTTCTTGATGTTTTTCGTTGAACAGATACATTTTGCATTCAGATGCATTGATAGTTTTTATATTGATCTTATAATGCCTGCTGGGAAAGACATTGAACTACACTGTAAAAAATGCTTGTGAAATCTACAGTAATTAACTGTGTTCATGCACAGCAAATAACTGTAATAAAGTTCACAGTGGATTACAGTGCATTCAGTGTGAAATCACAGTAGTGTTTTTAAACTGTAAAAATCACAGTAAAAAGGTATGTGCTGTAGAAAATCACAGTAAATAAAATATCCTGCAAAGATTCACAGTAACCAGCAATGTACTGTAGATACTCACAGTAACCAACATTGTACTGTAGAGACTCACAGTAGGGGTGAGCAGGGGCGAAAGTACAATTTTTCAGAAAAACTTAATTTTAAAAGATAAAGTTTTAGACAGATATGTTTTTGCTGTGATCAGTAACTCAAGTGTGGACTATGAATTCCAGTTGAAATTTTGGAAACAAAATGGCCTTAGACTCTGTCAGCAGGGACGAAAGTAACACATAGGTGGCTCAAAAGCAGAACAGAACAAGATAGATTTTTGTGTTACACTTGTTTTTAGTAAATAAACATGACTATGATCTTGTTTATATGTATTTTCGGTTAAATTTTGGTTTCATCAAATGTTTCTAAAGCAACCTGACAGTACAAACTTGAATTGTTGAAAAAAAAAACATTTTAACAGTTTGAACACAATAAAATTAAATCAAATAAAAAAATATACATTTTCAACATAATGCAACAGTATTGGCAGTAGGAGAAGAGTAACAAGTGTTACTTTCATCCCGACAGGAACTCCTGACATTTAAACCCGATTGAGTTTTATTTTTAAAAACTCTGAGAAATCAAACTTCATGATGTGTTACAGCACATTTTACAGTAAATGTATTTAAGTCCAGTCAACAACAATTTTTGTTAGCAACATGCTGATGTCTAATCTTATTCAGGATACTCAAAATAAACTGAAGAAAATTATTTCTTCAATAATCTTTGTTGGGAATTCCTTTTTAAAGTATATTTATTATATTATATTTGAGTATTATGCTAGTAATGACAAATTAGATTTATTTTCTATTTCTTTAAAGGAGAAAGTCACTATGATTATTGTTTTGTCTACAATATGGTACACAAAATTCCATTAAATATGCTACCATACTGAAATAAATTGTAGGTTACACTTAATACTTATACAACTATAAATAAGTTTTCAACTATGTGAACCAACTTTCACTAATTTGCAACTATATCTCAACTAACTGTCTAACTGTCCTTAGAGTATTAGTAGACTGTTAGGGTTAGGGAAGAGGTTAGGGTTAGTGGAATAAGTTGACATGCACCTGCAAAGATACTTATCACAATATCATCACAATAAAGTGTGAATAGATATTAAGCAGACAGTCTACTAATACGGTAAAGATTGGTAGGATAAATAGTTGCAAAGTTACTTATAATTAGTAAAATGTCTAAAGTGGACTATCGAAAAAAAGTGTTACCAAATTGTATTGGCTGACTGGTCATGTTGCTTTGAGTATAATTGGTTAATATGACTGTCATTCAGTAAACTGGCCAATGACTGCTGTGTGAGCACTGGTTTAGTTTGAACAAACTGAGGGTGCATCCCAATTCAGGGTCTGGATCCTTTTAAGGCCGCAGACTTTGAAGGCAAGGCTCAATATTTGAAGGCAGCAGCCTCTAAACGCCACGGAGTGAAATGAAATGAGACGGTCTAGCCTACGGGGGCATCACTTGCTTTTCCCGCCCACTACGCTTGTCACTGGGACACAAAAGCTGAGACCTATCAGACTTTTAAAAATAAATATGGTGGCAGATTTTTTTATTTTACTTTAGAAAATATTCAAACAAATTAGCGTCGCACACCTGAAGTCAATAGATGGGTGCGTAGGATAAGACGACAAAAAGTCTCAAAATATACAAAGAACAATTCCTGCACACTATCTGCTTGCTGAAAAAATGTATTTAATGAAAGTTGCGTTGCAACGTTTCGATCAACTGATCTTCATCAGGCAACATGAAGAGCAACATGATCTTCATCAGTTGCCTGATGAAGATCAGTTGATTGAAACGTTGCAACGCAACTTTCATTAAATACATTTTTTCAGCAAGCAGATAGTGTGCGGGAATTGTTCTTTGTATACTTTAGAAAATATAACACATTGATGCAGATTAAACTATCCAACAGTATGTAAAATTCACCAACCTTAGAAATATACAAAAGCAAAATGCAACACACAACATTGCAGCAATAATATTAATTTACATCACTAAAACATCATTTATAATAGTAAAACAGACACAAGGACCTTTAATTAGCAAAATATACAATTTTATTTAACTACAGTTTTGAATGTTTATTTAAAAATACCCAGACTTCATATTGAATTTTGGGATAGCCAAGGCTGTGAAGGATACATCTATGGATCCTCGGTAGGGCTGTAACGATTTATCGTGCAAATGCGCGTTTTCTCAATTAATGAATTTGCATGAATTACGGTGAAATGCCGCCACATCCAAAAGCCAGGGGGCGCTCTCGTGCAGAAACTAACTTTGTGCCACAGAAGAAGTAGGCTAGAATTGCAAACGCTGTTCCAGGAAATGTCTACAAGAATATTTATATTGCTGTTCTTCAAATAGTTTCAGGTATTTTCATGATAATAAAGAATATTTTGAATGATTTTGTTTTATTTTGAATGATTATGATTTTTGATGCATAATCAGGCAGGTCTTTATAATGGGACAAGCTATAGCGTTACAGCCCTAACTCGGAATCAGTGGGGAAAAGGCCACAGTAAGAGGCTTTTATATGAATGAGCCTTTGAATTGTGACAGCCTTCGTCACAGCCCGGTGATGTCATTTGCCTTCAGATACGGCCTTGGAAGGCCACAGCCCCTGAATTGGGATGCACCCAGTATGTCAGTTTAAAGGGCGATTTATAGTCGTGCATAGGTCCGTAGCCTGTGCATAGCTCTGCGTAGCCTGATGCGCACCTCACAAAATTTTTAACAGCGCATCAGATCTACTGACGGGCGTCTATCTACAGCGCGTCAGATTGGTCCACCAGAACCCCTCCCGTCAGGTAAAAAAACTGTGTCATAGGTATTTACGTTTGTGACGGTGAAAACAAAAATGAGCCAAGTTGAGGAGTGATTTAACTCAAATTGCATCAAAAGTCGATGTTTATTTACTTCCATCATTACTGGTCTTCTCAAATTATACACAACAAGTTGCTGTTTCTTCTTCGTTTGTGGGTTAACTTGCTTAGCTTCTTCTTCTGTGACTTCTTTTGCTGCTAAAATATTTAATTTTAGAGAAAATACACATGGTAGGCTAATAGATACTTTAAACAGTATTACACTGAAATCATCTTGGCCATATGCTGGTGAGACATGAAAACACATAAGCCATCTGAATGGAGAGCAGTCCCATTAGAGTTTTACCAGTGGCTAAATATGTTTAAAATAAATATGTTTATTCATACTGTAGGATCCAGTAGATTACTAGCAATTTAAATGAAAACAGCTTTTCAATCTCTTAACATTGTCTGTTGTGGTATGGTTTCACTGACCTTTTTGGGCATATTTTAATGTTACTTATACACTGTAAAATTAGGATTCTGAATTTAGAATCATTTTTAGAATCAATGGTTGTGTTGTGCACTAGAACTATTTATTTTGGAGTGAAAATATTGTAGACATAAATTTGTTTTGCATTTCAGTTATTATACTTCACAGTAATATTGTGTTTAATAAAAATTGGAGGAAACTTTAACAGTTTACTTGAAGTGTACTTTTGATTTATAATTAATGATTTTGTTTTATTTACAGATTGTACTGAATTATATTTAGATATTTTTAGATTGTAACAAAAGTTTAAGATGTTTTAAGATACATTTCTTGGGAATTCATACTTTTTCATCCAAATTAAAATGTTATTTTACAAATGTTAGCATGCATTTATTGAATGTATTTGACTGTAAAAATTTTTTTTTAATTTAGTACATATCTGTGAAATAGTAGCATTTTCCCTCAAATCAGAAAACTTATTGTATTGTTTTGTAATTTAGCATATTTAAATAAGATAATTAACGTTGTGACATGATCACACAAGATACATGTTTTACCACTCATTATATTGTGACTTATGTATATTTGAGTTTAAATTAGTTTTACGTGTTTTCTTAGCCATTTTATCCTTTTGCTATTTTATGTGTGTATGTCTTTTATTTTGCTTCGTCTGCCTGTCATATGAGGGGTCACATGACATGGAACTTTGTATAAAAGGAAGGAGCAGGAGCACATGGTTAGCTGACGCTTTAGCTAAAACAAGCGGTTGCTGGGTTGTGGAGTTTGTATATTTGGGCTTACCTGTCCAGTTACGTTTTATGGACTTTGGATATCACTTTCTTGGATTTTATATACACAGTGGAAACTTTGCACATTTGGACTTTTAACACGCTTGGACTTTTATATTGTTTTAGATTTGTTTTTTGTATTTCCACCTTTTGACAGTCTTGAGTTTTTAAATAATTGTAACTCAACCTTTAAGGCTGGCCGTTACAACTTTATTTTAACATTGATGAATGTTTACAGAAAATAACTAACCAATCAAATGCTGTAGGGAAAACCACAATGAACTATATATTAAAAACATATAATCTCTGCTTAGTTACTTGTCAATGACTGCCAGTAAATTACTGTGGAAAAAAATCACAGTAGTTACCTGGCAGCCATTGACAATAGTGATTTACTGTAGAAAAGAAATCACAGTAGTTAACTGGCAGCCATTGACAAGTAACTTACTGTGGAAAAGAAATCACAGTATTTAACTGGCAGCCATTGACAAGTAACTTACTGTACGGAAAAATCACAGTAGTTAACTGGCAGCAATTGACAAGTAACTTACTGTACTGAAAAATCACAGTAGTTAACTGGCAGCAATTGACAAGTAACTTACTGTACGGAAAAATCACAGTAGTTAACTGGCAGCAATTGACAAGTAACTTACTGTACTGAAAAATCACAGTAGTTAACTGGCAGCAATTGACAAGTAACTTACTGTACGGAAAAATCACAGTAGTTAACTGGCAGCAATTGACAAGTAACTTACTGTACGGAAAAATCACAGTAGTTAACTGGCAGCAATTGACAAGTAACTTACTGTACGGAAAAATCACAGTAGTTAACTGGCAGCAATTGACAAGTAACTTACTATAGAAAAAAACACAGTAGTTAACTGGCAGCAATTGACAAGTAACTTACTATAGAAAAAAACACAGTAGTTAACTGGCAGCAATTGACAAGTAACTTACTGTGCTTTTTCTAAAGTAAGTTACTTGTCAATTGCTGCCAGTTAATTACTGTGAATTTCACAATATGTTTTTTACAGTGTATAATATTAATGTGTGCAAGCTTTACAAAGACTTTTATTGTGCTTTTTAGAGTGATTGATTTGCAGTAATGCCAATTTACTACACTGGATGTGTTTCACTGTATATCTACTGTATCTGGATATTGGGTTATATGGATAGTAATAGGAGTGTTACAACACTTGTATCTGGTTACAGTTTATTCCAGCTGTTCTTATGTAGACAAATACTTCCATGTATTTTATGTAGCATATACAGATATGTAAAAAGCATTTTATCTGAAAAAGGGTACAAAATTTGATGTATACAGAGTGTCTGGGTGTATTACTGCTGTTTCCCGATAGGGGGCAGTAACTTCATTTGCCGCTTCATACAGAAACAGTTTTAGTTTCCAGAATAGCATATTAACACTACTGTCACTATTATGTAGTGTGCATAGTGTGCAGATTTCCTCTGTGCATAAATCGAGACTATATTTACTCGATTTAACTGCCCGCGTAACTGCTAAATTATTTTTAAGACGATAACTGGATGCTAGTCTGAATTAAACACACAGCCATATGAGCCACTGTTCAACAATTTGAATACATTGCGTACTTGTTATTTTTAATAATCATTTTTGCATATTTGTTAAAGACAGTATGCATCAGCACACACACACACACACACACACACACACACACACACACACACACACACACACACACAGAGAGAGAGAGAGAGAGAGAGAGAGAGAGAGAGAGAGAGAGAGAGAGAGAGAGAGCCCTATAGTGAGACGTGGCATTGAAGGTCAGTGTGTTCATCTCCGTCTCTTTAGCTGTGTATCTCTGCAAACAGGATTGTGTTTTACATCCAAAGAATGACTAGAAAGAGATAGAAAAATAGAAATGGAATCCCACCCATGACATCCTCTATAGCGTCTAAATGATTTGTGTGTATACATGTGTTATGTTTGTGTCAGCCAGAAAACGGCAGCCTTGTGTTTGCTTCCAGAAGTCTGAAATAATTGAGAACACATCTCTGTGGATTTACACACACACGCTCATTACAGTGTTATCCGGTGCTCATTGAATCTTATATGGCGCTGACCTGCAGAACATTATGGGGGAACAGTGAAAGTGTAAGAGATATTAAAAAGAGATCCAGTTCTGGGTTGAGTTCAAAGAACAGGAAGACGTCTCAGCATGCGGTGTCGCCACTGACCAATTAAAGCCACATTCACAGGGTCACACACACTTTCTTGGACAGGTTTTTATTGCATGTGTGAAGCTGCTTTCAGTCCTTCACTTTAAAGGTCTTGTAAGAGTGACCATGCAAAGCTGGTGATCACGTTGTGTGTGTACAGTATGAGAGAGATTTGGTGCAGATTTAGCCGTAAACGTTCCCATAAACAGCCACTTCCTTCAGTTAATTCAGAGCTAAAACGGGCTCATCCAGGAATCTCATGCCCCTTTTTTCTTGTACCCTTGTTAACTTGTTTTTCTAGTTGTTGTTAAATCTATAGTCATTCTTTTTCAGGGGATTTTTTCTTGCGGGTGAAGTTAAGAGAGGACGGGAAATTATGTGAGCTAGATTTAAATTCCTGAGATAGGAGAGTTGTTTTAACTTTAGACTATAAAGGCACTTTTAATGTAGGAGTTCTTTGGTCTTGCAGGCTTTGTTTATGAGACAAAATAGATCATATGAATATCCCATGTTTATTTTTATGCAAGATGGATTTGGATTTGTGCTTAAAACAAGAAAAATACCAAATATTTTTCCAATTAATTTTTTAGACACATTTATCCAAAGTTACTTACAAATGAGGGAGCATTAAACATTTTTTCCTCAAAAACACTTTCAGAATTTATTTTCTTTAGGAGGTTCTCTAATTCAATATAATCTACATAACTATATTATCAGTGCTGTATTACCTTACATAATGAACCATATTGTTTTATTACCTTAGAATGAGCCGTTTTTATTTACACACTCCGTGGGTCCCCTTACGTGGAAGTTGTCATGTTTCTACAGTAGCCCTAAATGGACAAACTGCTCTATACTGTAGATAGAGTCCCTACATTGTCTCAGACAATGACATGTTTGTCCTGTGGGGCTACCGTAGCTTCTCTATGCGTTTCGAAAGGGAGGGGTGAGCTGTGGACTGAGCCGTGGTTGCAATCTTACAACTCAAAATCTACACACAACACCTCTAAAACTGTTATCTGTAACTTAAGCCTCTCTATCATCATCTCTGTTGGAAACATAAAATTGCAGTTTTATCTTCTTTAGCTTGTAAAACGCATAACTTATACCTGTAATTAACCAGACATGGCTTAAGCCTAGACTAAAATGCATGTTTGAGCTGTAAATGAAAACAGCTTGCACAGACCTGTTTTTAAAAATATCAGTCCCAGTGTTTTGTCACAAGATGCACATCAGTAACTTTTTGTTGTTGTAAAAACAGCCTAAATGTCCTAATATACACTAATCAACATTTGAAGTGGATCAAACCTTTCATAAAAGTGGTCTTAAACCAGTACCCAATACCCATTCTTGCCTTAGGGCAACTTTGACGAACTTTTTTGATCCACTTCAAATGTTGACTAGTATAAATAAGGCCTAGTCCTATCTTAACTCTTTACCCGCCATTGACAAGTTATTTCATCAATTAAGAGAAAACGCTTCCCTTCCAATGACGAGTATTTACGGTGATCCATATTTCCGCTATTATCCACTACGTGGTGCTCTTACCCAACTTATAAAACACTGAAGCATTCACTCAGGCTACGTTTACACGGAAATGCTCTGAAGAGAAAACGCACAAGTGGCGTTGCCTTATCCTGCATTTATACAAGCGTTTTGTGGGGGAAATCTGCGTGCATATGATGCAAAAGTGTTTGATATTCGATGTAGTACGCACTCCAGGCAGCTAGGTGGCAATGTGAAGCACTGACACACAACAACACCAAGTCCACGCGCCTGCTTACAACGTTTTTCCTTGTTCTCCCAGGTCTTGTCAAAGCCGTCTGGTTTGCCTCTGACATATTGTTGCATCAACAATTTGACAGAGGTAATGAATGCACCTTCTCTGATCAGTAGTGCTAGCTGTGAATATTTCGTACAACTGCTGGAAAGACTTGTATATTTATCAGAGCTGCCATGGCAACTTGTAGGTCTGACGAATGGAAATAATCTGACAGCTTTGTTGTTATTTTCCTGAACTGGCGCATGCCTATGACGTAAACGCGTACGCGACGAGAGCCACCGTGAGCAGGCTTTTTCATTTTTACCCTTTAGAGGTTAACGCAACGTTTTTAAGATTTCCCCTCTGGAGGGTGGTTTCACTTTTTTTGCGTTTTTATGCCCCAAAAATGCTATCGCCATGTAAACAAAAGGCACATCCGATTAAATATTTTTACGTTTTCACCCTCGAGCGTTCTAGTGTAAACAGGCCTCAGTTAACGGTTAAAACTCCTTTTATGTTTTGATTATTGTTCTGATCTGATCTCTAATAAAAATCTCCTTCACAAAAATGGAATTATCTCAAAAAGAGGTAATAAAAAGAGAATAAATGAAGATGGGATTAATTATTTTGTTTGAAAGCAGAGGGTCTGTATTGTATGTTTATATATTTAAAGAAGGGCAGTTTCTGAAAGGCATTAAACTTTTATGAAATCCTTAAAAATTCTGATGCTGGTGGGCAACTTTTTTATAAACGCTGGTGGGGAAAGAATTAAGTTATCAAAATCTTGGAAAACAGGCATGATTCTCTTCTTTCAAACGCTGTGGGCATGTCCGCTATCTGTGCTGAAACCACACCCACTTGACACCTTAGGGGTGGGGCCATGCTCTGTGGCTCCAGTGCATCATCAAGCCACCATTTTAACCCCGCCCAAATAATAAGAAAATATTAAGAGTAGTAAGTAGTAGTACTGAGATTACTAAATGCTGTTAGAGTATTTTTTTAAATTATGCTGTTCACTTTATTAAAACAATCAATTGTGATTTTGTGCAGTTTCTGTATTAAACATAGTTGCATCACTTTAAACTAAATTGAAATTTTAACTTTTTTTACTGGATTATTGCTGTTCAAAAAAAGTGAACAGTCAAAAATTTTTAGAACAAGAATTCAGGGGACCATGATGTAAACTATGTGTGTGTTTGTGTCTGACTGAATGATAGGTGCGATTATGTCCACGCCCAGTCAGGTCTGATCTCCAGAGGGTCTATAATGAGCCCCAACACAGATAATAACAGACTGAATCTACCTGGGCCTGCACTCTCCACCCTCCGGTTCACACTTTAGTCACCCCTCTTAACATTAATGGAGCTATTAATATTCAATATGCAACTACTTCTCTTGCAGAATCTGGAAACATTGATGCCTGTTGAACCACGTTAACAGAAAAAAGTACGAGTGTGTGGTGGGATTTTCTCTTAAGAAACATGCCACTCTATACACATACATGCATCTGTTGACCACATGGGCATCTGTCCTCGAGACTGGCAGCCACAGTCTGCTTTCCCATCATGCCTTGGGGCAGCAGACTTGGCTTTACTCTGCCCTGTGGTTTATCTTCATTTGTTCATCTTTGTAGGATTCCTTTTCTCCACCTCTGTGTCTATTTTAGTCATTTCACTTCTGTCCTCTTATTTCGGCTCAGTTCATTTGCCTCGATACAATTGAGGGCGTTATAGTTTTTATTATACATTGACCACATTAAATGTACAATCACTTGTATTTTAAAGTGGTCATATGATGTGATTTCATGTTTTTCTTTGTCTTTGGAGTGTGAAAATCTGTTTGCATATAAAAGATTCGTAAAGTTGCTAAATTAAAGTCTTAAACACAAAGAGATATTCTTTCTTAAAGCAACACTATGTAGTTTTTTTACCTATAAATAAACTTTTAACTGGACAAATTGTACTGTTGCTGCAACCTGAGCAGCCTCCTAGCTGCTACAAGCACACTCTGAAAGTGGCGGTGGAAACACAGCCCGCCCCTTCCCCTGCCTGCAGAAGAGTGTCTGATACCAGGCACTGTTGCGCTTTTCAACCACATGGGGGAGCTGTAAGTCACATGGAAACTACATAGTGTTGCTTTAAAGTAAAGGCTCATCCACGCCTTCCTGAAACACCTCATTCAAACACACACCCACATATCTACGTCACTGTGTGGGAAAATTTGCATAACACCGCCCTAATGTATATGCAAAGAATGAAGGCGTAACTTTTATTCTCGCTGTAGTATTGTTGCCGCCGCCATATCGTGGAGACGCTGTGCTTTTGGAGCTGATATTCCAAATATGGTAAGGGGTGTGCATTTCCGACAAACGCTTGAGGTATTTGACCAATCACAACCCACTGGATAGCTGGCCAATCAGAGCCACATGCTTTTCAGAACAGTGCGCTTTGTAAAAATATACACGTTTCAGAAAGGCGGGGTTATAGAGGAGATACAATAGTGTACGGTTTTGTGGGAAATAATGTGTTTTTTTTAACCATAAAGCGTGTAAACACATTGCATTACAAAAAATAACATTCTTTTTAGCAACGTCATCATCAACGTGTGTCGCATAGACGTCGTCATCGTCTTGCTGCCCCCTCCCCGTTCTGTGATTTGTTCCCTTTTCCAGACGAAAATATGGGCCATGGTTTCCATGCTAGACTTGCAGCGTGAATACATTTGCGCACAAGGCAGCTCAAAGGCAACACAGTCTCAACCCGCCGGCGTGAGACTCGAACCGGCAACTCTTGGGTTACAAGCACGACTGATCAATAAGGCGACACTGATATGACAGACAGATCTTGAACCACTTCTCTGCATCCTTCTACACATGGACAGGTTTTAATTCAGGTGTAAAGGTTAAACTTTAACATCTCTCTTCAGATGAATGACAGCTTGTCTTCAGCACAGAGCCTCTGTGTGCTCCGTGAAGCGTGAAGCACAATAGAGGCGTCCTGTACCGGAGGACCGTATTCTGAGAAAGTTAGAAGACTCTGAGCTTGTAATTTGCATGTCTGTGTAAAAGATCTCGCTGCCAATTTATCGTGTGCCAAACCTCTAATTCATCCAAATCAGATTGGCACATTCTTGTGGTTCTCATTCATTCCCTGCCGCCCCATTAATTACAGAGGAGCTCTGCCGTTTGCAATGCGAGATCTCATTTCTGTTTCTCTTGCATTTACTCACAAAGACTGTCACATTTTTGTATGGGTCTCTAATAAGACATTTTTTATCAGTCAAATTGTTTTACTGTATGTTGTCTTAAAGTTAAACAGTCAGAAAATTTTGGGTTTTGCCGAACCTTTTCAAGAACCATTTACATTTCTGCATTTGGCTCACACTTTTATCCAAAGCAACTTACAGTATGTTTAATCTGTGCATTTATTTCATCTGTATGTGTGCATTACTGTGCATTGCTGACGCAGTGCTCTACAGTATCAGCTGAGCTACAGGAACAGCATTTAATGTTGTGTGGTGTTCCTGAGTTAGTTGGAGTTAATCCAACTTCTGTATATATCATATAACTGCCACAATATGACTTTTCTGCACTAGAGAGACCCAACTCTCTCTTTCCACAAGCTCTTCTGATAGGATGTGATTTGTGATTGATTGTTGATTGACCGTTCGATCGATTAATTGATTTATTGACCGATCGATTGATTGATTTTTCAGATGAGGCATAATTATCACGATTGCTTCATCTTTATATCTGATCCCTTACAAAAACACTTATATTTTAAATGTTTTTCAAATGGAATTCCCATAAAAGCACTGAAAAACCACGTTTCATACAATATGTTAACAGTAGGAATGTACATTGAACAAAATTATAAACTCTACATTTTTGTTTTTGCTCCCATTTTTCATGAGCTGAATTCTAAGATCTAATAAATAAATATTGTTTACAAATCTGTCTAAATCTTTGTTAGTGAGCAATTTTCCTTTGCCGAGATAAGCCATCCACCTCACAGGTGTTGCATATCAAGATGCTGATTAGACAGCATGATTATTACACAGGTGTGCCTTAGGCTGGCCACAATAAAAGGCCATTACATTTGGCCACATAAATGCGTCTTGGCAAAACAGATATGAATCCGATCTTTTACCCCCGCCCAAAATGCAAATACACTATTTATTACTCCGCCTTAAAAAACTTAAGATGACATGTATGCAACTATAGGCAGCACTTACTGTATGTTGGGCAGGGGACGCGCGTCTCCTTGCTCCGCATGAGCTGAAGCTCGCAGTACAGCGCAGCAGGAGAGTGACAGCGCAATGATTTCATGTACAGGTCCATGATGGGAAAAGCATTCACAAAACTCCCTCTTAAAGTTTTATTTCTTAGTTTAATATCATTTGAGTTTGTCATTAGACTCTTTTATTGATTCTAGGAAGCTTTTTTA
Source organism: Paramisgurnus dabryanus (assembly GCF_030506205.2). NCBI lineage: Eukaryota > Metazoa > Chordata > Actinopteri > Cypriniformes > Cobitidae > Paramisgurnus > Paramisgurnus dabryanus. The sequence goes on along the minus strand of NC_133342.1, from coordinate 9,600,211 downwards.
CCCGCTGTCGTCGCTCCATAACGCAACGAGCGTGTTGTCTTTGTTTGTTTGCCTCTTACGTTTGGGAGGAGTTATGAGCTGAAAGATGTGGTTTCATCAACCAGATGTATTTACATTTGTACAGTTTCATCTGAAATGCATCCCAGACCTAGCCTGGTATAACCAGACTCTCGTACATTCATTTCATTTGTACAGAGAGTCTGGCCATGCTCCATTGCAAAGCGTTACTTCCGTTAAGGAGGGTCCATTGTTGAAGTTTAAAACTATTGGATCTGCCCAGAGTCACTCAGGATCTGCCAAAGCCAATCGCTAACATGTGGTCGTGACGTATATCATGCACCGAAACCGTCCGGAAACAACAAGTCAGAATAATCAGACAAACAAAACTTAGCAAACCTGGTTCTTGCTCCGGCTTTAACTTCTGTATATATATATATGTATATTCGACCGAATAGCTTTTCTCACGTCTTTCTCCGCTGCCATTACTGAACTACAACTCAAACTGACACACGACCTCAACGTCATCGTTCTTAGCCAGCCCTATCTGTTCGCTGATTGGTCCTGCAGATTTTTGCAGGAGAAAACGAAACTCTATAGAGAAATCCCAGACTACTGCTGAAGCGAAATGAAAAATAAGCGGAAGCACGTAGGAGGGCGGAGCCAGGCTATCCCAGACCACCTCCTGAAGTGGTTTGAGCGATCGGATTTAAATCCGTCTCGAAAACGTTTCGGAGGGCAATTACACCTGGTCTTTTTTATGATCGGATAGCTAACCGATCAGAGAAAACGCATGAAGTGACCAGGTGTTAAAAGCCCCTAAATTGTGCAGTTTTACTTTACTGCTAATATTCAGCAACTTTGCACAGCCATTGAAGAGGAATGGACCAACATTCCACAGGCCACAATCAACAACCTGATCATGCGAAGGAGATTTGACGTGAGGCAAATGGTGGTCACACCAGATACTGACTGGTTTTCGGACCCCCAGACCCCCCGCCTAATAAAGTAAAACTGCACATTTTAGAGTGGCCTTTTATTGTGGCCAGCCTAAGACACACCTGTGCAATAATCATGCTGTCTAATTAGCATCTTGATAAGCCACACCTGTGAAGTGGACTGATTATCTGCTCACTAACACAGATTTAAACCTGGTGCACACATGTCAGTTTTCAGAAACGTGTTCATTGACACATACCAGTGTATATATGCCATCAAGAGAGAGCATGCCATACCTCTAGGTGGCGGTGTAACAAGAAGCTCAAGCCCACATAAGCCAATCAGAATCCCGAAAACAGCAATGAATGACTTCCTGTTCCTCTTTTGAACAAGGTCGCACTTTTGGCATAGGTGCGAGCTCAGGCGCATACTGTGACGTTGGCTGCCTAAACATCCATCTGTCTCAGTTTACATGCAAAGAATCGGTTTCAGGGGCGAGTTCTCCGTTTGCGTGTAAACAAAGGGTGCAAACGAAGGGAAATCTCTCATGTTTTCATAAATAACCATGTACGTGTAAACAAGGCCTTAGACAGATTTGTGAACAATATTTGAGAGAAATAACATTTTGTGTAAGTAATATATTATTTGAAAAAAGTTAGAAAGCAGTATTCTTGCAACTTTCTCTTGGGTGGATTATAGGCTTTATCAGTACACCATCATTAGGAGTGTGTGTGTATGTGAGAGAGAGATGGATATGTGAGTTCATGTCTGTTTTTTTGTTCATAAGTGTGTTTAGACGTTGATGTAAGTTCTACTTCAGATGTTCTCAGTGAGACCTTGTACATCAGCTCTTATTCAGACCACTCCTTACTCACTGTCTAGACAGTAAAGCATTGCTCTGTGCTTCAGGGTCTGTCTAAAATACTGATGAAGTTCATTATCAAACGTAAAGAGTTTTTACACATCACATATTAAAGCTTTTTTTCTCATTATTCACACTGAACGACTACGCCTTTTGATCTGTGTAATAAAATCAAATTAAGATTGTATATTAAGTTAATGCCAGCCAGGATTGTTCAATTTATTGCCATTTTCACTGTTTCCCTAAAGTACCCTGAAGTTGAGTGTCTTGCACATTTAACATCATACAGTTCCTCTTCTACACGGTAGATCAGTGAGGAGTTACTGTAGGTAGAATATCAGCATTTTTAGAAGCCAATGAAATTATCTGAAATTAAAGCATTGGAATCCATTCAGCGGATCTCCGGGTCTGGCGCTAACACTTTTAGCATAGCTTAGCATAATCCATTGAATCTGATTAGACCGTTAGCATCACGCCTTAAAAATAAGCAAAGAGTTTCGATATTTTTCCTATTTAAAACTTGACTCTTCTGTAGTTACATCGTGTATGTACCGTTTAAAGCAAGACTGAAAAAAAAACGTATTTTGAATTGATCTATATTAAATTATACATTAGAAACAAATGCACATTTTGAATTCATCTGTCCAGATATAATTGTGATCCTGCGATTGTGTTAAAGTCTGATATTAATTGTATTCTTAGTTTGTGACATCTGCGAGGGTGATTTGAGAAACCATACGGAAAAGTCTAATTTTGCTGTACTTTGACGTTATCCCCCTGTCAGTTCTTGCGGCGCTGCATGAAGTCGAACACACCTAATGATGCTTGTGATTGTGTTAGGGGCGGGGCCATGCTCGGTGGCTCCAGTGCGTCATCGAGCCCCATTTTAGCCCCGCCCAAATAATCTTGAACACAGAAATGTGTAAAAACTGTTTTATGTTGTAATTCCACAATTAAGTTCATAGTCTTTACAATGTGTTTCAGCAGTACATTTTTAATCTTTGTGTTTAGAAACAATTCTCTAAAACGACTTTAAATGGTGTTTGGGATGTAATGTTGTAGTTTTATTTAGAGGTTAGTTTTATTATGAGATTAGGATTAGAAGTTCAATTTCACTCATTATTGCTTTTCACACTTGAAAAAATTAACCCCTTGTTTTTCTAAATCGCGGATTAATTGAATCCCGGGTTATTTGTTTCATGTTTCACACTGTTCATACTTAACCAGGGCTTAAGAGATAACCCTGGATATTCATAATCTGACATTTCACACTATGCATTCCTAAACCCTAAATTAATGTTTTAATTTGCATATTTTCTGTGCCGACAGTCATGGTTGGATAAAAGTGATGTCAAACTGACTAAAATAAAATAGCGCGCTCAAATCTCATCACTGAAATACATTATGAAAAACACCCACCCACTTTAAAATGCAGTCAGCAATCCCAGTCACGTACACACAATCCCACACACATCCCTTCGGTTTATGTCTTCTAATCCCATTTTAAAATTGGAAGATGAATAATGTATGTTTTGTGTGTAGGATGCATATTCACAGTTTCAGAAATAATAAATGTGTGTAACATCATCATAAAAGGAAACAGGGAAATCAGGTGTACTGCTCTGTGTTGAGATGATCTTTGGCATTGTGATGCTTGAGAGCTCTTAATATTCTTATATGAACAACTCATTTCCATCTCTTTATTTTCTCTTCAACTTTTCCTCCTTTATGTATCCCTTGACTTTCCCACTGCAGTAAGAGGTGCTTCAGTTTAACAGCCACTGGCCCATCATACAGAAGTGAACATACAACAACAGACACTTAATGCATTTACAATTTTATCTTATCACATTTACTTTAGCTGCAGAATATATTTACATCTTATTATCTTATTGTCTTCAAACTCACAGCCTTGACCTCAACACTTCAGTGTACTTCTCAATACACACACCTGCATAAACATACTTCAATACATCTCTAGAATCAGTTTACCTTAACTCTTCCCCCAGCATTTAAAAAAAAAGTTGTCAGCCATCGCCAGCATTTTGATGATTTTTACAAAAGTTTTATGCCTTCCAGAAAATGTTTTTCTACCTTTTGAAAATCACCCCCACTCTACCCCAAACCATGAAAAGACCTACTTTCACTAAAAGGTTTGTTTTTACTAAACCATTTAGAGAACAAGCATAACTATGGTATCATTAAAAAGAAGACATGTTGAACTTCATTTTCCAGGTTAAAAAAAAATTATTACAATTGTATTACTCAAAAAATTAACGATAAACATGTGTGTGAAACCTAGAAATTATCCCAGAGCCACAAGTCTAAAGAAGTTATGTTTTACGTTTGAGGTCAATAGGCCCAAAAATGCAAGGGTTTTTGTAAGACTAGTGCCTTTTCTAAGTGCTAGTGCCTTTTCTAAGTTACATACACGTTTGTTCTTATTATTATTTATCCTAATGTTAGCATATAAAATGCATTTTCCACACCAGGAAATAAAAAGTCACACAAAGATCGTTGGATTCGTTATCTAATTGGCTACACATTCGAGTCAAAAGACGTCACGATTTCTGACAGTGCTGTTTGGATATTATGTATTATACTCCCGCCTACTTTTACAAACAAAGTTTGAATGCAGGTTAATGTGTGTTTACCAGAACCTAAAGTGTAATCTCATATAAAGTGTTACGATATATCAAATGAAAGTACAGACCCTCTGCTTTAAACAAACAAAGAAACAAACAAAACAAAAAAATGTTTCATTCTTTTGCCTCATTTTTTATTTTTATCACCTCTCAAATATAGTAGGTTTCTTCAAAAATATAACTTTTGAGCAAAAATCTGAGATTCAATTTTTGCGAAAGACTTCTTATAGAAATCAGATTCAAAGCGATGATCAAAACATACACAGAGTTTGATCTGTTTGCCCTAAGGGAAATATGGACTGTTGTAAAAACGCGTTATCGGCATGGAAGCGTTTTCTCTTAAAAGCGTTTTCTCTTGGCGGGGAAAGAGTTAACAGACATCCAAAGCTGTTAGACATCTTAATACACATTTTCATCAATGACATATCTCAACACACACCCTTAGCCCAAATATACCACAACATCTACACAAATCCCAGCCATTACATACCTTAATCTTCTTTCTTTATTTGTCTGATGGCATCATTTTTGCTGTCTTCTATTCTATATGTTCAAACTTTTTGCTTGGCTTTTAGTTTTTTGTGGATGTGCAAGTATTGTCTGTAAATAACCGAGCATTCTCCTGATCCTGTAGTATGTCACACATTTCTCCTGTCCTTCACAGGGCTCCAATTAGCCTCACATCCATTGAGGCATTTTTCCTCTTTTTTATTATTCCAGAGGTGTCGTCTCTCAGTCACTACCTCATCAATACTCTCGTATACAACCCCTCTCCTCCATCCCATAAGCCAGCAATTAGACTTTATAATGTATTATTTCTGTCAGGAAGTCTGAGCTATATTGATCTCATGGGCTGCCACAACAAAATGCTGTCCGTGTCATGTTAAAGACAAACAGTAGATTGACGATTTAAGTCTCCAAGGGAGCTCAGCCAAAGGTTGATATTTTTTTGATGGCTCACACAAATGCTCACAAATGTAATGATCTTCTCAGTTTAACTTCTACAGAAATTGAATTTCTCTCTTTTTCTTTCAGTTATACAGCACGAGTGGTAAGCAGTGGAGTTCGTGCTCAACGACAGAATCCAGAAGTAAGGGTCAGAGGGTTTGACCCGGTGCTTAAGGAGGTCAAGGCCAAACTGGAACAGTTTAACCAGGTAGGACACACAACAATTAGAGGAAATTCCCTTAGAGCATTGCTAAAAACCTGGAAATGAACAAAAAGGTAGCTAACTACACAGTGAATCCAAATAAGAGTCTTTCAAGTATCCCCTGGGCTGTAGGCACCTGTTGAAAAAGGATTTCTTTTTTATACTTTGAGCGCTAATTTTTACAAAGTTTGCTAAAAACATAAATCTCAAATTTAAGGTTCTGGGTTTGACTACATCATTTCATTAAACCTAATTCCTGCTACATCAAAGCACTTATGCTTGAGTTACCCCCTAGAGTGTTCATGAAACATTTCAGATAAGGGAAAACATTGGGTCTCATTCAGCACGTGCCCCCTTGTTTTTTTTAGCCAAATGGATTTTGCATGCAATCTCAAAATCAAAGAAGCGTCCATTAATCTTTTAATTGTCTTTTAATCTGTTGAATATGCACAATATTATCAATTCTGTGCTGCATCCTTGTCACTTTTCTGAGATTTTTGCCATTTTGATAGTGTTTAAATCGTGTTACATTACTTTATTCTGGCGGCAGGCGCTGCAGACAGTGCAGACGTCATTACTCATTACCGTCTGAGCGTGCTCACTGCACTGTAAAAAATAAATTGTTGGCTCAATGAATTATTTTTTAGTAACTAGTTCCACAGAAATGTTATGTTCACTCAATTTTTGACTCCAAAGTGTTACCTGGATTGATGTTTTTTAGTTGACTCAAATATAAAAAGTATGTTTGCTCAACTAGCTTTATAGTTCATTCAACTAAAATGTTTTAATTAGTTGAATCTTTAAAAACTTACAGTACTCTGTCAATTAAAATTTAAGTATTTACTCAATGTTTTATGTGTTACTTCAATTAATATTTATTATTTGGACATTTTTAATAAACTTTTAAAATTATTTATCAAATAATTTATGCTGGTGTTGTTAACAGATAATTAACTTCAGTCACATAAAAACAAAAGCTTTATTCACTTATCATACAGACTGAACATACAGAATTAAGTCTTCTCTTAATAGAAGGCATAAAACAGTCCAAAGACTGAAAGCTATTTTGTTTGATATCTGTGTATGCACAAATGTATGTCAGCTGTGCACACTGTGCCCCTTAAAAAAATTAGTGCATGAACCCCCCCCCCCCCCCGGTCTCATTCACTAATAATTGCATATGTTTTTCGTATTTATACGCACACTTGAACTTCTCACGAAAACTTTCTGCCTAATTAACAATACAGTACGTGCGTACCAGGGTTATTATAGTTTAAAAAAAGTATACGTTTTAATTTTTTATTTAGTTTTGTAATATGTTATTTTATTTCAGTTTAGTTTTTAGTGGTGCATAAATAGTTTTGATTTTGTTTCTCATTTTCAAAAATCATTACTTTTAGTTTTTATGTAGTTTTAGTATAGTTTTAAAAAGGAAAGCGTGAAGATTTGTCATTTAATCTTCTTTATATGTGTAGAAAAAATGATAGACTATAATAATGTATAATACTGGATATAATAATAATAATAATCATCATCATCATCATCATCATATAGATAATGTATACATTGTAATAATATATTATAATACAGAAAATATTATAATATAAAATATAATAATTATATACCAACATTATCATAAACATTATGGGGCAGTTTCCTGGACTGGGATGGGACTAGTCTTAGACTAGTCGAGCTGTCCAAACTGAATACAACTTGCACTGAGATATCTTAAAATACATGTTTTTTTTGCCTCGAAATGCACACCAGTAATGTTTTAAGTAAGGCATGTTTGTTAAAAGTTATATTTCTTTATTAAACTAAGGCCTAGTCCTGTCTTAGGCTAATCCTTGTCCGGAAAACCACCCCTATTTTTATAGCCTATTATTTGTGTATGTGTGGTTTTAGTTGTTGTTCAATTTTTTCATACATTAGAAGAAATTTTAATACGAAAGTTTTTGTTGAATCACAATTTGTTCGTGAAAACACCCATGCGCACATCTCATGCACAAATGTATGGGTATGCATTGTCTCCGTCTTCTTTTCACTCGTGTTTCACCCTAATAAAATTATGATTTTTTTTGCCAGATGTTGAGGCAATTTTTCAACAGAAATACTTTGAATAGATTTCCTATTCAGATGATAGATACTGAAACCGCCAGAGGAATCTGTGTGCTGTGTTACATGCTCAGAGCATGGGAATATTGATCCGCTGTACCTTAGAGGTTTCTTGAAACTGGAAATATGTGGTTATAGAAAGTGAGCGAGACAAAGACAGAAAGAGAATTTAAAGGGGCAAGAAAATGATAAATGTATTTGTAGTTTAGATGCTGCATAGTTTTTTTTTTTTTTTGCCTTTCTCTTGTCTGTCTTTACTCGTCTTCCGTCTTCTCAGTCAGAATGACATCTGCTTTTCATTGTTCAGGGATGCCTGTTACTATGGCAACTCGAAAAGTGAAGGTTATTCTTGTTGCACCTTTACGTTGTGAATGCCGAAGATCATTTTGTGTTTGTTGATGTAAGGGTGTATAGAAGATGTCAGATGTTTTATACCTACTCCGAATCCATTTCATATGCTGCCTTAAAACCACGGGATTAGTATTACCTGGTGACCGCTAGTGATTTGTAATAACTTCGGAGGTTGTCCGTGATCTGTATCCCGTGCAAATCTGCCATGTCTGTATTTTCTAAAGTAAAAATTCCCCGCAAATGACCTACCATAGCTGAACACAGAGGTCCTGTGATAATATTAGTCTGGTGCCAATCAACATCTCTGTAATTTGGCCAAGATTTGGTGGGATCGCATAATTTTTTGTGCAGAACTTTAATAAAATGAGATCTCTGTACAGGTGTAGTTGTCAGCGGCGATCAGGACAAAACTCTCATTAAGATAGAAAAGGTACCGCGTGTCATGGCGTTGCATGCATAGTGTCGTGCAAAGTGTCAACATTATATCCGGGAGATATTTATAGGGGTTTAAATCAGACAGTTCATTACGATTCAATACAAAATCGCTTTTCTCCACCAGTAATGCATTTTTTGCTTATACATCAAACGCTACTTCGATGCAATTACGATTCGATTAATTTACCGATATTTTTTTCGGTAACGTGCCTAGTTAAGCAGCTAAATTTTTACTTACAAATGCAACTAAAATATATAACGTGAACATTTAATTAAACACTTTGAAAATGGCACAATCTCTGTCCCAATTGGAACATTTACAACAACAAACTAACAAAAATACACCATTTAAATAAAGAAAAGTGAATAATGAGGGGCAAAATGTCACATAAAATCAAGCTCATGGAGGCAACAGTGAAAGTCTTTCAGTATTTTGTGCCAAAATGTGCAATAGTGACAATCACTGAGGTAAAAAATGTAATTCAATTAAAAATAAATTTATATAAAAAAGCTGTTAAACTTAAGCATTTGTTCTGAAACACAACATCAGATCAAACAGTAGTTTTTTTTAGAGAGAGATTTTTCTTTAAAAAAATCAACTGATCAACATGTTTAGGAGAGAGAACACTGCGTTTTGCATGGACAATATCACCTGCAGTGCTAAACAAACGCTCGTTTTTTGTCTCTTTCGCTTTGTTTTCGCTGCTACAACTGGTTTGTTGCTGCATTGCATTCACTTGCTGACCTAGAAGATAAAATAAACAAAATTGCACGCTATGGCAGGAATACGTAGAAGGACTTTACTTCAAGGAATAAGAACATGGAGAGTGTTAAAATAAAGGGTGGCATTGATGCATCGGATCCTTAGAAATAAAATCGATGTATCAATCCACATCGATGTATTGTACGTTTTACAATTTACACCCAGTAAATTTAAGTAAAATCACAACCTTTGCTTATCCCGTGTGAATGGACCACACAAAAGTCAGATCCCAGACAATACTAATCTGTGGCAAATAATACTTTAGAAATAAGCTGTAACCTGTATATAGACACCAAGACCTTGAATGTTTTAGGTGATCTGGATGAATGAGTTTTGACATTTTTTATGCTTTCTGTTTGACATCAGAATTTGATTTGTGGTGTGAATGCTCTTTGGGACCTTGTTTGATGCGCTACAACAGAAGGAGGGCATGAAGTCAAACTTAGGTTTAGATTGTTTGTTAAAACATGTGTAAAAACAGGCAGAGATGGGTTTGACCATCCCTGACTAATGCTGCACCTCTTGAACTGGTGAGATCTCGGTTTTGTTTGTGTACTTGGCTAAACATCTACGGTCCATGAATCCAGATTTATCTCCGATGGGCTTGGTTCCACTGAAGCCTGCAGCATGACCTCGTTCCTGTCCGTGTTCATTGTTCGCAATGTACGGGCTTTAATAACATTCAGGAAATTCAATTGCAATTCCATGCCTTTTCGATTTTCATTTTTATTCCTCTCAAATCCTACAAATTGGTCTTGAATGAGTCCTTGAGAAATCTGAAGTGGTTGCCTGTATGACTGTACAGTATGTTTGAGAACAGAAGCCACAGTCCCAGTCGTCCTTTACGAGAAGCAATTAAATGTCACATTTAATTCTGGTTCAGCACTCATAATACTGATTATACAAGCATTTGAACTCAATTCAGGGTATGAGAGACAATGCATCGGTGACTTTCTGACCTAACATTGAACAGATGCACTAATAGAGGTCCACAAACCAAAAAGAGTAGATGAGTGGACGTTAAACGAGACGTAAAACGATCCAGCCGTGTTTCAGGTCGCCGGTGGGCCGTCCCTCCCGTTAATGCTCGGTAATTATATCTGATTCCCTGTAAATATCTCCCAATGGAATCTAAGGAACGGGCCAACTGCACAGCTGTTTTAGGGTGTGGAAACACAATAGCATCTCTGTCCATAGGGTGGGTGTTTTTTGTTTTTTAAACACACTCATGCATGCGATGTTGTCATTCTTATGACTTCAGGGAAATTTTAACTGGGAAGTTTTTCACTTTTAAAGTGTTAGAGCAAAAATAAGAAGTCTTGCTTTGACTGGGCGGTGCTACTGTACAAACACCTGCTCTACATGACGTTTGGTTTACAACATTAAAGAGAATTCATTTATATGCTGTTCGGTTTGGGCCGCCAGAACTTTCGGGTGGGTGCTTCCACTTCAAACAAGACCTTCCTTGGAAAATTGTATTTCTTGTTCCTCTTTCTTCTTTTTCTTTCTGACAATTTTAGTGGTTTCTGTTTTATTTATTACTTTAACAGGAAATGATCAATGTGATCCCTGGACCACAAAACCACAAAATATGTGTGGTTTGTTAGGATGGGACAATATTTGGTAGAAATGCAACTATTTGAATTAGGGATGCACCGATACCACTTTTTTGGAATACGAGTATGAGTACGAGTACTTGTATTTCAGTACTTGCCGATACCGATACAGAGTACTTAATAAAAAAACATGATTTAAATGTACAGGTAACAGCTTTAGTCATATAATTTAACAAAAAAAAACAAAGGACTAGTTTTCCAGTTTGTTGTAAACTCTGCCTCTTTGGACAACACAAGAGGCATTAACCCCTTACACGCCGCTCAAACATAGACATTTCTCAGACCGTGGTATCGATTCCAGGTATCGGGGGACTTTTAACGAGTACTTTAGAAAATGTGGTATCGAGGCCGATACCCGATACCAGTATCGGTGCATCCCTAATTTGAATCCAAGGGTGCAAAATAAAATTTGAAGTATTGAGAAAATCGTCCTTAGCAACTCATATTAATAATGATAAATCATTTTGTAACAAATTTACGATAGGAAATGTACAAAATATATTCATTCATCTTTACTTAATATCCTAAAGTTTTTCGGCATAAAAAAGTTGATCATTTTGACCCATACTATTGTTGGCTATTGCTACAAATACTGCCCTTTTTATTTTTAATTGATAGCACGATTGGCTGGCACGATTGACATAAGTTCACGTAATTCATGCAATATTCCAAAATGTTGCAAAGAACATCTCGTGCATGTTTCTAAAAAGTCTCAGCTTTTATTTTTTACAAATGAGTTAGCACAAATTTGCTTATGATAAGTAAAAACCTTAACATTTTATCTTGGTATGTAAATATGATTAGCTCATATCATTTTTGGAGACCTGCCCATACCCGCAAAGTTTAGCACCAGATCCGCCCATCACCCGTGATAATATCAAAATTAAATCCGAACCCGCCCAGACCCATTATTATTTGGCCAGTTACCCGATCCGTGTCCACTATAAATCACACACGCTCAAATCATTCCAATTAAAATGCTTTATTTTTTATCTCGTAACTCTCTCAACATCACAACAGCATCATGACTGGGCTAATGCAACAGGCTAAAGTGCACTTTGTTTTGCACCATTCATTTAGCCTACCATCAGCACCTAAATAGGCTTTGGAACCTGATAACTATACACAAATAGTAATGAAAAAAAATACAACCTCGTATTACACCACACTTTCTCCACACATCCGATTTTGCCTCATAGACTAGTTGTCAACAATTTTTTATACTTCACTCGCCAACTTTACTTTTACTTCAATCATAGCTACTCCTGCAACGGTTGCTACAACTAGGCGATGAGAAGCATCAACAAAAGTCGCACTGTTGCAGTGGTGGTGACGTGATGTCATATTGTTGTTGCGTATGTGTAATGGTAATTTAGACATACAAATATTGCACATATTTTTCATCCGTGCTACTACCCGCCAGCAAGGAGTTAATTATTCGCCCGCATCCCCGCCTGTGAATTTTAGGAATGTCACAATCCACCCGTTTCAGCCAGTTTTATGCCAATCATTTACAGGACTCAAGTGCAAAAGCCGTTAAACGCCATCTCCGTCAAAACTGAGACATTGATTTTAACCAGAGGCGTCATGCCCATTCAAACTGAGGGGGCACCTGCCCCCTTGGTTTTTTTGAGCCAATGGATTTTGCATCCAACCTCTAAATCAAATAAGCGTCCATTAATCTGTTATTTGACTTTTAATCTGTTAATATGCACAATATTATACATTCTGTGCTGCATCCTTGTCACTTTTCGGAGATTTTCGCCATTTTGATCGTGTTTTGATCATGTTACATTACTTTTATTCTGGCGGCAGCTGGCGCTGCAGTCAGAGCGCAGCCGCAGACGTCATCAGTGTTGGGCGCGCTCACGAGCTCTCTGCTGTTGCTGGCTTGCTGCTGCATTTTGCTATCTGAGGAATTAAAACGTGTTAGAAACGCTCACAACATTTCCAAACCCCAGTACGGTAATGTGCAGTTAACCTTCTCTGTGTAGAAAATGTATGGTTTTAAATGTGACCGTCTCAACGTTATATTAGTAGAGATTCATCTTCTTGGCACAACGCCAAAGTTCGCCAAAGTTCACGCGGGCGCGGAATCTCACATGCTCACATGAGGTAAAATTTAATGCAAAAATCCGTTCCTCTAATAATTGTATCTAAACATATTTTTTAAAATCATTATTGAACATTAAAATCAATCACGTGGCTATAGCTGATGTCATTTTCGTTGTTTATATACTTTATGGATTTAAAATTACATAAATTTTATATGATAATGTAGTTGTTGTGCAAAATGCATTAATGACACAATTAAACAAGCCATTAAGACTTAAATAAAACATGCCGTTTCAGATGTGAATATGATGCAAATGTGTCATTATTCCGATTGAATAGTATTTGATATGAAAGTTAGTCATCACTTTTATTTTGGAGGTTTTTGCATGAAAGCAGGGGTTTTCAGATTGTTAGAAATGTAAGTGCCATGGAAAAGACTGAAAGCTCTATAATATTTCGTTTGATGTCTGTGTATACACAAATTTCTGGGAGCTGTTGACACTGTGCCCCCTTAAAAAAAATTGGTGCATGACGCCCCTGATTTTAACCCAATGCTCTTGGCACGTAAACATTCATTAAATAGTTTTTGCTTAATCACAGTGTAACTACTTTCAGAAATATTTCGTTGTTTGCAGAATCTGCAAAACGCCACAATGATTAAGTAGCAAAATCCTCTAAGATGAATTGGGTTAACGACGGCATGCAAACGTCAGAATGCAAGAGCTTTATACTTTATGAAGCAGGTTTATGAAATATAATATATTAAGTATAAAGTATAAAGCTCTTAGTATATTGACTGAATTTCTTTCAGCTTTTTACCTTTTTCAGAAAGGACAGTGAAGAGAGATTGGAGATTTTTTTCAGTAGTGGAGATTTGTGGGTGTGTTTTGTAGGCAGCTAAAGACATTCAAATGTGTTAAATACCAATTAAATGCCTAAAGTGAGATTTGTGGAAATAGGACATTTTAATCACTGACTAATTGCCGAAATGACTGAACCTAAACATAAAAGCATGATTAAAAATTATAATTTACAAGAAAACATGTCAGAATCACTCTTTATATTCCGTTTATTTGTATTATTTTATTAATATTTCAAATCCCTGATCTTCATGTTTGGATGCTTTATATTCTGGTGTGTTTGTTGTTTAGTGCCTACTTCACATAAGCAAATTCTGAAAACAAAACTCTTGAAGCTGACTTGATTTTGGCTCTGAACTTCATTTGTTCTTTTGAATTACCCAGCAGGTTGATTGGGGTCAACTCCTGTTTGTTGATCAGTTTATTAGGTTATAACTTGACCTGTAGTCCTCTGTGTTAAAGGTCTCTTCACTATTGGCAGGGTATCAGGTGTATATTGTGGTGGTATTCTGTTTCAAAGGCTCATCTTCTGTCTGAGGCCTCAGGGAAAACACAACGTTTTGTGTGAAGTTAATCGTGAAGCTGGACAGCTGTTTAGAGAGTTTACAAAAACTCTCCACTGCCCGTTCCACATCTGAACACTGTATCATCAACAATGACCTTTAACAGTCAAGTAAAAATTATTATCTTTTGAAAAAAAATCTGGTACCCTAAGGGTGTTGTAGTTCGGTTCATTTGGTCCGGACCAAAGGCAAAAAATGATTCATTGTAGCTTTTTAGCAGTTTGGGTTCCCTTTGCTCTGGTCCGACCCAGTTAAAACGAACCAAAATGCAGTCATGTGATAACATCCACATCACTTATTGGCCACGTGTCTTTGAACGTATTTGTTTTTGATCGGTCAAAATCAACGTGCGGGAAATTCCAACAAAACCCTGGAAGTAAACGAAAGAAGAGGAAAATACAGCAGACACCACGCCGCTGTTTATATACTGTAGTATAGAGAGACATTCTGATTGTATCCGTGGTTGTTTTATACTACATAGTTTGTATACCGTACACCCCTTTAGGCAAACTATGCTTTTCGAGAATGAAGTGTGGATGCGGCTTGAAAATAATAAAGTATAAAGTTTTAAATAAAATAATAAGTTTTAATGCACTGTAAATGGCGAAGTTTGTCCGCGAGCTGCAATCAGGCATTTGTTGACACATCCTCGTGATATAGTCACGTAATTTTTGTGATTCGTTTTTTGTGATATTATCACGAATTTCCATGTTTTTTCGTGATCATATAACAAATTTCTGTTTTCGTGTGATTATCACGTATTGGTTACTCAACAGCTTTATGTATTGGTTTATAATATTTTTTCTGATTTATTTTTTTATATGTCGCCTGCCGTTAGGGTTAGAGTTGGGTTTGGGATGTCATTTTATGTAAATCTAACCCTAAACCGAAGCGACAATGGTTAAAAAATAGGAAAAAGCAATTGAGTAACAAATACGCGATAATCACTCGAAAACAGGAATTTGTTATACGATCACAAAAACACGCGGAAATTCGTGATAATATCACCTTGGTCACGGTTAATCTGTAGAAAGAAAATACCAAATGCCTGGGATCTTTTCATTTAATAATATTTAATAAAAGGACTTTATTTACATTTAACTTAAAAACTACTGGCAATTTGTCTTGTACATACATTTAAATCAGTGAAAAAACCAAAAGCTTAAAGGCAGGGTGCATGATCTCTGAAAGCCAATGTTGATATTTGAAATGACCAAAACAGTCACGCCCCTACCCCAATAGAATCTGGACCTTCTTTTGATAGACCCGCCCCACACATGCACAGCCCAGGCATCAATGTCGGTTAGTAGACACGCCCCTTACTGCTGATTGGCTACAAGTGTGTTTTGTTACTCGGCCCGACTCCCTTTTCCAAAGTGTTTTTCAAAAATCACACCCCCCGCCTTTAAGTAAATAAATGTATTCGAACCTCACTGAACCATGATGTACGTATACCGTGATGTTCGGGTTGAATGCACGTACCGTTACACCCCTATTGTAAACCCAGAAAGACCCAGAAATTTACCTCTGAGGGTGCCACCCTAGTGACAGAAAATGTACACTTATTTTTTTTGACCCACAATACATCTAATGGCTTATAAATCAAGTTGTTTGCCAACCATGATCCCAAGGAAGTATGCTGTTTGGCTGACCATTAGTGTTTTTAATCGTACTGCTGTTGCCATCTTTTATTAAAGCCCCGTGACTTTCTCTCATGCCCAACAACACATTGTAAAACCATACATGGCCTCTTATGGTTAATTGCTTTAAAATAGACCTATATGTGTCTGTTAATTAATATTTTAAGCACTATATTCAACTTGTGTATCTTTTATAGCCTGGACCACTCTCGTGATATTATTTATAAGTCACTTTAAATGAAAGCTTTTGGTAAATGAAGAAATGAAGTGTGTTCTTAATTTAGATTTGTTAAGAGCTCATATCAGATACATTTAAATGAATGATGCCTCTAAATGTCTCTCTCTTTCTTTCTCTCTCTTTCGCTCGTTCACTCTTATTCAGTGATGTCACAGTCATTGCTAAACAGAAGCATGAGAACAGAAGAAAATCCTTTGCTTCCAAAACAGCACAGATGACTGAACATTATTTTCCTCTTGTTAATTTAACACTGCTTAATTTCATTTCATTTCCCCCTCTCCCCTGCCCCATCCCTCTCTTTATTGCTCATCCTCTTTAGTTCTCTCTATTTGCTGTAAAGCAAAGACATATAAAGAATACAAGCATGATGCTTGTCAAATCCAGACAACTTTATTCTGCTAGGAACAAGCGAAGCATGTCAAATTACACCCATCTTGTCTATCAGTAAAGCAGTCAGTGGGCCGCTGGCTTTAACAGGGCTCTGGTGACCCACAAACTCCTCCCGGCTGCGTTTTATCATGTTAATTCACTGGCTCATTGACAATATTTCACTGCATTAATCCTCATAGCTACATGTGAAGCCGCGACTCCCTATACGGCTCCATCCGAGCACCACGTCCTCTCCCTCCACGGAAAATATGAGGCCGTTTGCCAGGCCGTCTAAAGTCTGAAAGCCCTTTTTCCTTACGGAGAGAAGGTCAATGTCATGAACGCTGTGCCAGGCCAGACGTCGCGCTCTGTTTGTCCTGGAGACGCAGCGCTCAGGCTGAAGGAATGCGTTTGATTAAAATGAGTATGAGAGGAAGACGTTTAACAGTCCATTTTTTTCTGACTTGAGCTTCTCACTTTTCTTTCTTTCGGCCTGTGTCTCTCTCTCGTTCTTTACATCTTTCCAACTGTCTGTCTCACAACAACAACCCAACAATGAAAAAAATCCACCCTTCTTATTAAACCAAAGCAGTCTCATTAGACGTGCTGTTTTGATTCTCTTGTTAATGTGACATCACACTGATTAAGCACCACCCACAACCACTGACAGACTGTTAATTTTACCCATAAGCTTTTCTAAATGTGTTTGTTAGCACAGTGTAGCACTGCTCTAAAAGTGATGTTTGTTTAGGTGTCGTAGGTTTCATTCAAAGGTTTTTGAGCTTTAGGGCTTCATGTTGCAGGAACTCAAGGTTTGTGCAGAATTTGAGAGATAAAAATATAAATTTGTACACCTAAGGGGTATTTGCCTAATTCGACCTGGTGTGTTGAATTATTAAAGCCTCTTTTTCGTCCTATTCATCACACAGCAGTGCTCCTAGATCCACAGGTGATGGAGTCTGAATGAGTCAGGGTCAAACTGTGCGTGTGTTGGCTCTTACGATAAAATGTTAAATGCTCTCTAATTTGTAAGGGGTTTTGGATTAAAGCGTCTGCTAAATGATATTCCTGAAAGAGTAGATCATAATTTAAATTTTAGAAAAACTCAAAAAGAAAGTTTGCTTCGAGTTTGGCACACAGACATTTAAATAACTTTTACAAACATACCTCCAAAAAACATGACTGGTGTGTATCTTGAGACAAAAGAATGGCATTGGTTTATTTTAATGATTTTAAATGTATATTAAGACAGCTCAAACATGCATTTTAATCTAGGACTTGGCTTTAATACATTTGGAAACAACAAACATCTGTGGTAGGAATAAATGCCATTTTAGTCCTTGTACATTCTGTCCACATTGATTTGTATGATTTGTTTCTGGTACATTAATATGACATATTGGATTCTTAACCAACAGAATGATGTGTTTCGCATGGTTTGTAACAGAGTGGTTAAGGAAATAGAGCAAATTAAAATGCTTGAAACAGGGATGTGATTTTGCTTTACCGTTCATTACATCCATGGATGTTTTCTTCTGTATTATTCCCCTGTACTACTCCATGTATGTTTTTATATGTGACCCTAGACCACAAAACCATAAGTCATAAGTCACATGGGTATTTGTAGCAAAAGCCAACAGTTCATTGTATAGGTCAAAATAATAGATTTTTCTTTTATGCCAAAGAATATTAACGATCATATTGCATAAAGATATTTTGTAAATTTCCTACCGTAAATATGTGTTGCTAAGGACTTTGTTTGGACAACTTTAAAGGCGATTTTCTCAATATTTAGGGCTCTATCTTACACCCGGCGCAATGCAGCGCAATGCGCGATGCAAGTGTCTTTTGCTAGTTTCCACCCTGCGCAATTAGCAAAATGCAAATGTGTCCATGGGCATTCTGGTCTGAAAACGAGGTGTGTTCAGGCACATTGTTGGCGCGTTGCTATTTTGAGGCAACTAAAATAGACTACGCCATTGACCAACAAAAACCTGCTCTACAGTCTAAAGTCAACGGTGCAATATGTTTTTTGTTATTTAAAGAGCACATTAGTATGCGCCTATAAACGGGACGACAACGCAGGTTTGCTTATCACATACATGAATGCACAGCAGCACAAAAACGCTTTTAGATATGAAAAATTAAAGGATTGAATGTAAAAGATTCTTATTGAGTCTTTTGGACATAAATGAGGACCAATTGAGACCTTAGAAGGCGCAAAGAGCTGCTTCACCTGTAGCCTGGTAAGTAAATAAATGCTTTGTATGTTTTTTTAAATGCTACCTCACGGATTTATTGTATATGATGACTCTGTACCTGTGGATATGGTGAAACATTTTTAAGTAATGCTTAAAAAAACTTAAGCAAAAAAATGACGCTGTCCAAGTGCTGAAACGTGCGGAGAGCCGTTTGTAAATTCTTTATCTCCTGTTTGTTAAATAATAAAGAAATAAATAGTATTTTTAGAGTACAAACCTTTACATACTTGTAAATTATTTTTTGATGTTATTGGATAGCCATACATTTACAGCAATTAAAAGCCTGAATTTTTTACGTGTTTTAAAGGTTTTATAAAAAAATAAAAATGTCAATACAAGTGAAAATCAACACAATTATTTAACATTAATCTTAAACTGGGGATCTTTTTTTCCGTTTAGTTTTTCAGTTTACAAAGTCCGTCATCTAAATAGGGATTAGACATAGCGCCAGCGCAACTGGTATTTAAAGGGGATGAGAGCTGAGGCTCTCATTGGTTTATTGCACTTTACGCCCAAAATACTCCCATTACTCATTAAAAAAGTAGGACCAACCCTTTTCGACCATGTGCTCAGCCCACAAACCATTTTTCCCCATCGTTAAATTAGCAAAAGTGGATTCGAACACGCCCATTTAGACTTTGCGCTGTGCGCTTTAGACAATGCGCTTAGATCGTTAAAATAGGGCCCGTAGATTTTTTTGCATTTTTAAATTGTATCTCATCCAAATATTGTCACAACCTAACAAACCATCAATCGAAAGCTTATTTATTTAGCTTTTAGATTATGTATAAATCTCAAACAAAAAATTATCTTCATGACTGGTTTTGAGGTCCAGGGGTACATACTGTATGTTAAATGTTAAAAAAACGAAGTATGTATGTAATGTAATTATGTCAAATTAATCTAGGATTTGGCTTAAGCCCAATCGGGAAACAGTCTCTAAAGGCCTTAAAGGGATAGTTCATCCAAAAATGAACTTAATGATTTTCTCATCCCTATTGTTCTTAAAAATCTGTATGAATAGATTTTTTCTGATGAACACAAAAGAAGATATATTGTTAAATGATGGTAAGCACACAGTTGACGCAACCCATTGACTTCCATAGTAGGAAAAACAAATAAATGTCAACAACTTTGTACTCACGTCATTTAGCAAAATATCGTCTTCATCATTTATAAAAATACTTCCATAATATTTTTTTTTTACTATTAAGGTCATTGATTACAATCAGCTTTGTGCTTACCATCATTTATCAAACCTTCTTTTGTGTTCATCAGAAAAAATTATTCAAACAGGTTTATAACAACATGAGGATGAGGAAATGATGATAGAATTTAAATTTTTGGGTGAACTATCCCTTTAAGATTGTGTTTAACACACATTTCTATACCTGATCACACACTCTTGAAAAAATATAGATGCTAAACAATGCAAAAGAAGAAACATTTTTGGCTAAATGGTTTCATAAAGAACCATTAACATCTGAAGAACTATTTTTAGTTCCCTGAAGAACCATTCAGTCAAAGGAGCTGTTCATACCTGGTATTAAGATGGGTTTTGGTCGATCGGATCACAAGTGGAGGAGTGAGACAGATTCATGTTTACACCTGGTATTTTAATCCGTCTCTTTTGTCCACTTTTGCTTTCATTTAAACGTGAAAAATGATGGATTTAAATATATGCAAACTAATATTTTGTATGTGTTGTAAGTAAACATGCTGCATAGAGTTTTGTACGTGTATATGTAAGAGCTTTCTCTTATACTTCAAGTTTTTATCAATGAAAGCCTAAAGATTATGCTGTCAACACTGTTGTGCTCAATACATCAGATTAGATCTGAGGCGGAGAGTCTATTTTGGCTGCTGGAACAGATTCGACCACATGTGCGTCTACACCACAAAGCAATCTGGTCGAAAAGTGGACGAGCTCAAAACATTTAGCACCCGGTTTACACCTGTATTTAGCATCGTCCACTTGTAAAGAACACAGAAGAACCATTTCTTTATTACCTTCAAGAAGCTGTCTTACCACAAATAACCTTTTGTGAAACAGAAATGGTCTTCAGATGTTAAGGTTCTTTATAGAACCATTCAGCCAGAAATGGTTCTTCTTTGGCATTATTTTCCAGTGCACTCTCTCCTTATTCTGGCTTTTTGTCTCTCTTTTTTGTGTTTCTCACCAAGTCTCTTTTTATGCCAGTGTGCAGCAGATACGTAATATTTTACCCTGATTTTGGTCATTAAGTCCTGGAATGTGTTTTCTTGAACCCTGCTGGGAGATTTCAACAAAGCCGCGTGAACTATTAGCTACCAACACAAACACACCTCAACCTGCGCCTGCCAAAGAATCCGTCACTCGGGCAACTTAAGATTTGTAGTCAATAAAAACCGGCGGGCATATGAAGAAGAATTTAATCTTGTGCATTCCTCTGGACCTGTGAATAAGAGAGGTATTTGGTTAGTGGGGTGCATTTTGAAAGTTTGAGTAGTTAGTGCTGCAGTACAGTACATTTGAAAACAATAAGCATGTATGGTAGGAATGAATGTCATTTTAGTCCTTGTACATTCTGTTTCTCACACATTTATATGTAAGAAATATTTAATTATTTTTCCACCGAATGTCGTGTTTTGCATTGCTTGTCATAGAGTTCAAGAATCAGGGATGTGATTTTGCTTTGCCATTCATTTTATATTCACGGATGTTTCCTTTCTGCATTATTTCCCTATACAACTCCATGTAAACTGTGTTTAATCTATTCATGTACGCAATAAGGAACGAGAGGCTGTGATGTAAAAAACATCACAGCTAAAGGGTGTTGCTAGGCATGACGTGAAGTGGAGTCAATGCAACCCCTTTAGCTGTGGTTTAAAACTTTTTGCTGTAGTTATGCAGCTGTTACCAGTAACTCACTGTAGATTTAAAGAGCACCTATCATCCGATTCACAATTTTACATTTCCTTTGGTGTGTATTAGTACGTTTACGATATGCACAAGTTAACGCTGACGTGAGTGATCGTCTAATCGTAAATAACCTTGTTTTAAGCAATGAAATAGGTGCTCTTTAAATGCATGTCAATTGATGGCAACAGTTTCTTCAAAAATAAATGAACATTAAACATTAACAAGTTTTATCTTATAGAATAAAGCTAAAATAACCATTCTGGGAACCAGAAATCCTCATCAACATTTTGCAGTTTTCCCTTCATATTTTGGTTCCCAGAATCATTAAAAGCCTTTCTTCCGCTGGATAAAATGGTCCCTGAGGAACAAAATGTTTCATATATGTTTACATTGTTTAGGGTGCTGCGCGGTGATGCACAGAATTGAGTTCAGCGGGTCATAGCTGTGTATTGGCGTAAATAAACCACAGCTATTGACCAATTGGAATCAAGGACAGAAATTAACCGTTTTATAAATCTCTACAGTACATTTAATTTCTAAACATTTCAGTGGCGTGTTCATCTTTCTGTAAAATTAGTTTTGTTATATTTACCCAAAGGCTGTCCATTCTCTTTTTGGAGACCATCTTAAATAGATGTCTAGACTGGCTGTGATAAAAGTCTGATCTTTTTTGTTGAATTGTACAGTGCATTTACAGTGGTGTTCTGTGTGTGTGTGTGTGTGTGTGTGTGTGTGTGTGTGTGTGTGTGTGTGTGTGTGTGTGTGTGTGTGTGTGTGTGTGTGTGTGTGTGTGTGTGTGTGTGTGTCAGCAAGAGGAAAGAATATGTCATGTTTCTTCTGACCCATTTTGCACCGTTCTCTACTGTTCTGGCCAAGTTTTAAACCTTTGGCACTTATGGCCTAACCCTAATAGGTCCTGTGAGAGTTTGTTGTTTTTTTAGATCTGTTGAAATAAACTGTGTAAATATTTAGTTTTGAAGTACGTGCATTTCCGGTAATTTTGTGTCAGAACAATGTCTCTTTTTAGGGCATGAAATATAAACAGTAACAGATAGTTGCTATGTAACAAATATAACTGTTAGCCATGTGCGTTGTGTGGCCAAACTAGATCTGGTCACTGATTTATCATAAATTGTTTGAGGAATCAGGATGATTTAAGGGATGCATATCTGTGTACTGACTAGCTGAAAATATGGCCAATGTGTGCTTAAGTAAATTACTATTTAAGTGACGATTTTTATATTGTAGGTGGATTGGAGAGGAACACTGTATTGTAATGTTTATGTTTAACTAATGCATCTATGATGCATGACCAATTTGCACTTATTTACATTAAAGTTCCTTTAAACCGGAAGTTGCGCTTAACTTTTAGTCTGTATATTTCAGAGTGAACGGAATATCAAATGAGGAAAATAGCGGTTTGTGTTTTCCACTGAATTGTTTGGATATAGAAAAGCAGGTGTGTTTATCCAGAAATATAATTCACAGCAGACTGACGGTTGGAAGGGGCGGGATTAACAGATGATCCCAACCAAGCTGTCTAGCTGACGTCATCAGAGAAGGATCTCTGCGAGAGGGCAGAACACATTTTTTTTATTTTATTTTAATTTTTTTTGTTAGAGGGGGTGGGGTTAATGACATTTAGAGGGGGTGGGGTTAACAGATGCTCCGCCCAAGCATTCTAGCTCAGTGGTTTTCAAACTGGGGGCCGGGGCCCCCTGGGGGGCCGCGAGATCGTGCCAGGGGGCCCCAGTTTTATGACATTTTATAAAATACATTCATTTATCATGAACTCTGTGTAATTAAACCTAAAAATAATAAGCCAACTAACCAACAGCACTACTAGGTATACTTTAATATGTTTTGTTTAATTAAAATATATCATTTTGTTTTTGTCATAAATTTTCTTCCGGGGGCTGCGAAAAAATGCACTGTACACAAGAGGGGCCGCACGCTGAAAAAGTTTGGGAACCACTGGTCTAGCTGACGTCAACAGAGAAGGATCGCCACAAGAGGGCAGAACAAAAATTTTAGATTTTGATTCATTTATTTTGTTAGAGGGGGCGGGGTTAATGATAGTTGAAGGGGGCGTGGTTAACGGATGCTCCGCCCTAAGCTTTCTAGCTGACGTCATCAGAGAACGATCTCCACAAGAGGGCAGAACAACTGCTGTTTCTCAATATGCATTCTTCAGTGATCTTGCGTCCTCGTGTTCTCGCTCTACATCATCATTAACTGTCGAACTTCAATTCCAATTCTCAAGAACGCAAGTACAGAGGATGCATGAAAAACCCGGATCTGTTCTTGATATCTAGGATGCATCGAGTGCAGACTTGCGCGCTGAAATCGTGTAACGCCCCAGAAGTCATTGCGGCAAAACAATGGCAGAGGTCAGGTGACCAACAGTTAGATCGCACATATCTCAATTCTCACAAATGCGTTCTGTGTTCTCGCGACCTTCGCGAGTTTGTTTCTTCTGAGGTCGCCTGGCAAGTTGGAGGGGCTGGGGTTAACGGATGCTCCGCCCAAGCTGTCTAGCTGACGTCATCAGAGGGCAAAACCACAAGAGGGCAAAAGTGCATTTTCAGATTTTGATTCAAGTTTATTTTGTTGGAGGGGCGCAGTTAACAACAGTTGAAGGGGGTTGGGTTGATGGATGTTGAAGAGGGCAGGGTTGACAGTTGGAGGGGGCGGGTTAACAAATGCTCCGCCCAACCATCTAGCTGACATCATCAGAGAAGGATTGCCACAAGAGGGCAGAAGTACATTTTCAGATTTTGATTCAAGTTTATTAAAAAATTGCAATATTTTATTAAAAAATTAAATTGTCTGTTTTAATTTCATGGGGACTTTAAATGACATTAATGCATTTGGCCGATGCTTTAATAAATGTCTGTAAGCAATATAAACTTGCAGTGCAGGAAGACTGACTTTGAGAAGTTAACAGCTTGTTCTTTTTGAGTTTTAAATATTTACTGTGTTTTTTCAAAAACAAACGATCAGATCCTGGTTTGCATTTTGTTATATTAAGTTACAATGAAGCCGGGTTGAGCATGTGTTTGTGTCAGTTATATTGTTACCAGGCTGTGTGACTTGTTATAATGTCTATTGATAGTGTGGTAGAGTATGTTATAATGCAAAGATCTCTGCGTTCTGCGTGTCTGCTAATAAATTAGGTGACAGAAATAGGTGTGAGATCAGGATCCAGAAAAGCATCTTTACACATGACTGAGAGTTTCACATAGAGACACAATGACATTTAGCCAGCAATTGACATGCTCAACTAATGGGTATGCATTCAGTTCAAGCATTTTAAATAGAAATGATTTGGGTTCACACAAGACGTGATATATTACACACTGACTATGATCTTTGTTGCACTTGCAACATGATCAGGCGTCTAATATTGCAAGAGTCATGTAGTATTAAATTATCTCCAGGAAAAAACTGAAACGGTCTACAAATAAGGAAATCAGCACTTCCATATCAGGCCAAGAGACAAATGCAAATGCACACACGGACACTCCAAACAATGTTGAAACGTTGTCTGCAGTCGCATGCTGTAAGTGCCAATGGAAGATACAGGTCAGCCGTGTTTGCGTCAATCTGCATGTGTCTGTTTTCAAAAGACGTTCTTGTGCGTCGTCAGGACAGAGTTAGCAACCCCAGCAGTGTGGGATCAGCCATGTGTATGATGCTGTTGTCATTTCTGTCAATGGATATCAGCTACAGTGTATATTTATCTGTCTGTCCCGGCCGACCTCCTATATTTATCTATAGCATCATGTCTCTGTAGAGCTGACTTATAAGCCTCGGGCATGGGGTGAAAAGTCACGGTCAGTTTGTGAAATCGGACGTCTTCTGATTGTGCTGACTCAAAGGTTAAAAGGCCATCTAAGTTCAACCTTTACATTGACATTTATTTCCCCGCCGGGCACTTTTGTGCCAAGCGACTTCTAAAGAACTGCATATAGGAGTGTGTTGTGACATTTACTCCTCCAGGTAGAGGTAGATTAAAATCAAATGCTTCGTCTTATTATGCTGAAAGTCCATTACTGAACTAAATGGGATATCTGGAGTGAAATGATATGACAGTGGATTTGACTACTTTGTACAGCTAGAAATCTAAAGGAAAACACCAGGCAGACGCCAACTGTAGGCGCTTACCAGCTTTTATTCAGCTGAGTGCTTTGATTGCTGTGATACTTCTGCTTTGTTTATCACTCGTTAAACAATGCGCCAGTTGGTTGGTTGTGATATTTGTCCCATTCCTCCATCACTGTGATTGGATGACTGAGTGAGAAGTGACATTGACGAGCTGAGCGTTTCACCCAAATTTAAACATTTATGAAAGGGCACCTATTATGCAAAGTCCACTTTTACAAGGTGTTTGGACATAATGTGTGTTGGCAGTGTGTGAAAACAACCACCCCCCAAAACCCCTCATTAAACCAAAGTAGTCTCACTAAACATGCAGTTTTGATTCTTTTATCAATGTGAGGTCACATTGATAAAGCCCCGCCCACTTACAGTCTTGCATTACCATAGTTTCCATCCTCCGAGAGTTGTACGCTGTCCATTAGATGCTATAGTCACACAAATCAACTGCTACTGTTATATGAGTGTTGTTTTGCTGTTTGTATTAAAGTATCTGCCAAATGCATAGATGCAAGTTTACATTTTTTTACACGTCTAGATTGAAAGACCAAAAAATCACAGATACCCGGTAGGATTATAGACTTTTAGTCGAATAATCTGTACCTTAGTGTATGTGTGTATGGTTTAAAATATCTTGTGCTATGCTAAACTAGTTTATCCAAAGCAGTTCTGGCCCGGTCCCAGCGCTGAATGTCTTCAGAGCTTGATTTAGAAATGTCACATTCCCTGTCTTCATAGATCTGACCACACATGTGCTTTAACCTTCTGGTTATCTTTCAGTATCATGCTAGATACTTCAGAGGACCTTTACCATCACTCGACTGCTGATGATGTTTACAGTTACCATTAACTATATGCTTTGTGAGGTGAAATGCTACATATATACACATACAGTACAGTACAATGCTTAACAAACATATTAGTCCAGCACCCAATGTAAGGTTTGTGTCACAGTTGTGTTAAACTACAGTAACAGTATTGCTGATTATCAAAATGATGTGTTTGTTTTTTTTGTGCTGGTTAATTCAGCGGTATGTGTAAACTCTTTAGTGACAGTAGTTTTTCTAATGCTAAAATATAATTGTTGTTATCCACATATTTACTGCAAGAAAGACAGAAAAATACGAAAGCACTTTATTATTGCATTCAGATGCCCGATTTCAGTAAGTCCTTAAAGCTCACGTAACACACGCTGTTTCTGCATTTCTGATATTAATCTGGAGTACCTATGGAGTAGTATGACATCCTTTATATCTCTGAAGAGTCTTTAGTTTAATCAGATTCATAAAAGAAAGATTAGCTTTACCGAATCTTTCCGATAACGTACGAAAAAATGAAGAAGGAGGAGTTATAACACGGGAGGAGCGAGTACGAGTCATGCAACACTATACAACACTGTTTTAACTTATGATTCACTACATGTTCGTGTCATTTATATAATATACACACGCGCCTATTTCAAACATAAGACAGAAGTCTTACTTACCGCGTGTAACTCGTCATGAAAATCCACCGCATCAAACACACACACGCAAAACTCCGCTGCTAATCCGGATAATAAACTATATCCATTGTTTCCATAAGGCTGGATGTCTTCTCCTTACATCCAAAAACACACTTCTTGTTGTGCCATTGTTGACTTTTGAAATTAAACAAAGCTGAGTGGCGTGATAAGCTGTTAGCAAGCTCTAGCGTCTCCCGCTGACTGACGGCTGGGCGGGGTTTTCCGGGGGAAGTTTTCCGGCGGAAGCCCATATAAAGAAGTGATACGTATCGAAAACCCCTGAAACGTCAGTTAGAACCGTAATCGAAAAAAATTAGCCGAAACTTGTACGAACCCTGGCGAAGTGCATTCGGCACAGAAATACTCTGAAACACGCCCAACTGCATTTTTGACACTTTGCCTACGTTTAGCATGAGGAAACAACTCTATAACTGTGTTAATAAGTCAGAATGCTTGAAATACCATTAAACCCCCCCTTTAATAGAAAAATCTATTTAGTGGTTGGATGTTACGCTTGAGAAGCTGAATGTGTCGACTTACATTTGGGTATAAAAATGCTTATTCAGTTTAACTCCTCAGGATGACCTTTGAGATCAATTTCTGTTTGCCAGTAACTTACAGTAGTGTTACTTACTGGCAACAGTTTGTTCAACATTATATAAACATTAAACATGAACAAATCTTTATCTTTACAGAATAAATCTCATGCATAGCATTCTGGGAACCAAAATCTGACGGGAAAAAAAGAAAAAGGTTTATGAGGATTTCTGGTTCCCAGAATGCTTTACATAGGGCTGTTGTTTTATAGTTTTATTTTTACAGTGTACACATACATCAGATAAAAACAAGGATACTATTTGTGACCCTGGACCGCAAAACTAGTCCTTCGTAGCATGGATATATTTGTGGCAATAGCCAATAATTCATTGTATGGGTCAAAATTATTGCCTTTTTATGCCAAAAATAATTAGGATATTAAGTGAAGATCATGTTCCATGAAGATATTTTGTAAATTTCCTACCATAAATATATAAAAACTGTATTTATTATTAGTATTAACAAAAGTTGTCCTATACAAACAAACAATTAATCAATAGAAAGCTTATTTATTCAGCATTAAGATGTGTCAAATATTGACCATTATGACTGGTTTTGTGGTGCAGCGTCACATTTAATCACATTGAAGGGTCTATGAATTTTATCCATCTACAAAAACCTTTTCACATTGTTTTCTCACAAAGAGATTTGTGGTATGTCAGAGTTTCAAATATGCTAAATATATACAAACATACATCATTTGACTACATTTTCATGTGTAACTATTGAAAAAAAATGTTTTTAGTAGTGCTCAGGAGTTTTCCATTTTTTTTGTCAACCGAACCCACTTGACCTTGAGATTTTAAGTAAATATTTCAATAATTTAAATAACACATTTGCATTTCTATTTTCAAATTATGTTTTAAAGCTTTATCAGTATAAAATGTATTGTATTTTATGTATTGTTTTTATTACTTGTATATGATCTTCATCTGACTATTTTCATTTAATGGTACATAAACATCTGTCTATTCTATTTATTTATTTTGCATGAGTTCTCATTTTTCTGATAAATTGTAGTGTTGTATAATGGTCACTTGACTTTCGGATTAAACAATATATATATATATATATATATATATATATATATATATATATATATATATATATATATATATATATATATGTATGTATGTATGTATGTATGTATGTATATATGTTTAGTGTGTTATTCAGATTTAAAGTTATTTATTTACAATTTATTAATTATGATATTTTATTATATTATATTATTATATATATAATTATTTATTATAATTATAAATAAACATCAACTCACGAACCCCCTGCAATTCCCCTTGTGAACCACCAGGAGTTTGCAAACCGTAATTTTGGAAAGCCTAAAAACTCAACTAAAGTAGTTTGGGAATTACACTTGCTCATTGACGAACCTATTTGGACCGAGAAGTACAATCAATAAAGCTGACCTGTGATTTATTTTTATCACCAAACTCTCATTTGTTTGTTCCAGCAGCTCATTGCTGTCAGCCCTGATTATTCACTGTTAGTGGATTGATTGAATCTTTAGTTGTTTAATTAGATACATCAATACGAGTTTTATGTTGTTGGGTTGTGTTTTTCTCTATAGGAGATTCAGGAGGTGATGCCCCGTGTGGGACAGGGTCCGTCCTGGGATGAGACCGGCAGTACTATGGAGACCAGTGGAGACTGTGATGATGAGGACGGTTGTGAGAGCTCTGGAAACACAGCGTCCACACCCAGTGAGTACACACGCATACAGTCCAATTTATAGACGTACGTAAGGAACTTTTGTGTAGGAAATGTTTTCTCATGAAGCTTGAGGTCTCTTAGCTTTGCTTATTGATGGTAGGAGTTTGGATTTTAGGGCTTGCCTTTGTTATGTCTGGCAAATGTTCATCACAGAGACCACTTGAGGGGTTCAGAGAGATTGTGTGTCATCCACAG
Source organism: Paramisgurnus dabryanus (assembly GCF_030506205.2). Lineage (NCBI taxonomy): Eukaryota > Metazoa > Chordata > Actinopteri > Cypriniformes > Cobitidae > Paramisgurnus > Paramisgurnus dabryanus. The sequence continues at coordinate 9,570,265 of NC_133342.1, read as the reverse complement.
GTGCTGCAGTGCTTTATCTCATTTCATCATCAACATTTTTCTGCTCTTTTGTAATGCGTAACCCAACTTTTTACAGTGGACCTGACTAGTATTTTTCTATTACTCTGAAACCTGATCTTAACTTGTCTGCAAAATCACCCCGCTGGGCCCTCTGGCAGCCATTTTGTTTCCCGCACCCATTTACCTTTATCTGCGGTTACAGCTTCAGGGTGCTACACATCAAGAGGGTGGGGTACAGGAGGACACTTTATCACCGGCTGGAAAAACAAAAGACAAGGTCAATGAGAGCAAAAGTTAGAAGAAAAGATTTGAAGAATAATGTCCATCCATCAAGCAACACATATAGTTTATAGCAGTGATTATATCTTTATTCGGACATCCAAAATAAGCATTACATGTAAAACGTGAAAATTAGTTAAAATGTGTTTACGATGAGCCAACGATGAGCCGTTTATAGTATGCTGACCATAAAGAATCACTTCTTCGCCTGGGATTTGACAATAGGGCAGGAGTTTGTGTTTGTCTGACCTGTGGCAAGAGTCTATGAGCAACTTGTTTGAACTAGTGATTATTTTTACAACACCGGCGGGTGCAACAAAACATTATGGGCTTTATACGTTTCTTTAGTATTATCAAATGAGTTTGATGTACCTACCGTACTTTTACAGTAATATACAATGGGAAACATTCAGTAACTTCTATCTTCCTCATCTAATCCCATGAAACTAAGCCTCAGATTGATATGAGCAGATTGTTGTGTGAATTAATCAGAATGTAATGCAGGCTTTGCAAAGACACTGTTTTTAAATGATCGCTCAGAGGAAAGCTTATTAATTTAAGTTTGCACTAGGGATGCACCAAATGTTCAGCAACTAAAAATTATTTGTCCGAAAATAGCAAAAAACTAAATTTTGGTGTTCGGCGGAACAAGTGAAAACGCAAAATAAATTTTACCGAACAATGAGGTCTTTGATGACCTGATCAGATAGTAACCAGCGCATAGTGAGAGACACGCAAAAGCAGGAAACATGTTGGTGAAAGCATTTTAAAGTGTCAGAAGAGGATGCGAAAACATACAGCAATACAAGTTTCATTAATTATTTAAAATCAAGACATCCTGAACACCATGCAACGTTTCCACTGGCACCTTCCCTGTAGCATTTAAAGAGGCCCGGATAACCCCGTTGCTGAAGAAACCCACTCTCAATCCTGCTATGCTAGAGAACTACATGCTACCTGCTATGCTAGAGACCCGTTTCTCTTCTTCCCTTCATTTCCAAGACTCTTGAACGCATTGTGTTCAACCAGCTCTCCACTTTCTTCACACAAAATAACCTCCTGGATAGCAATCAGTCTGGATTCAAAAGTGGTCACTCCACTGAGACTGCGCTGCTCTCAGTCATTGAGGCCCTAAGGCAGGCAAGGGCAGCCTCCAAATCATCTGTGCTGATCTTACTGGATCTATCTGCAGCTTTTGACACGGTCAATCACCGCATCCTCCTGTCGACTCTCATGTCTATGGGTGTCACTGACACAGCGCTTCTATGGTTCAAGTTGTACCTCTCTGATAGGTCATTTCGGGTATCCTGGAGAGGTGACGTCTCCGAACCCCAACGTCTTGATACCGGGGTCCCTCAAGGCTCTGTGCCTGGACCGCTGCTCTTTTCGATATACATGACATCCCTGGGCTCTGTCATTCGGAAACATAGCTTTTCCTACCACTGCTATGCAGACGACACTCAACTCCACTTGTTGTTCCACCCTGATGATCCTACGGTTTCTGCCCGCATCTCGGCATGCCTGAGGGACATCTCACTCTGGATGAAGGATCACCATCTCCAGCTTAACCTTGCGAAGACAGAACTGCTTGTCATATCATCTGAACCAAAGATTCAGCACAACTTCTCCATTCAGCTAGGTTCCTCGACCATCACGCCTTCCAAGACGGCCAAAAACCTGGGAGTGGTCATTGATGATCGGCTTAGCTTCACGGAGCATGTTGCTAGCACCGCTCACTCTTGTAGATTCATCCTCTACAATATTAGGAAGACCTTTCCTAGATGAGCATGCTACGCAGGTCCTGGTCCAAGCTCTTGTCCTGTCCAGGCTGGACTACTGCAATGCGCTACTGGCAGGACTTCCAGCCTGCACGACCAAACCCCTACAGATGATTCATAACGCAGCGGTAAGAGTGGTCTTCAATGAGCCAAAGAGGACGCACGTCACTCCTATCCTTGTCAAGTTACACTGGCTTCCTATAGCAGCTCGCATCAAATTTAAGGCTCTGCTCCTGGCCTTTAAAACCATCACTGGGTCAGCACCCCCTTACCTTCGCTTGCTTATAGAGCCTTATGTACCCTCTCGATCACTGCGCTCTGCCACCGAGCGAAGACTTGTGGTACCATCTCAAAAAGGGAAGAAAACGCTAACGCATACCTTCTCAGGAACTGTCCCACAACTGTGGAATGATCTGCCGGTCGTGACACGATCAGCTGACACTGTAGCTGTCTTTAAGACTCGGCTAAAAACCCATCTCTTCCATCATTACCTAACTTCCTAATTACAGATTTACTATCTTTATTTAGTTACCCTTCTCTTTATCTCTTTCTCTATTTACCTTCCTCTTTATCTAAAAAAAAAAAAATACTAACATACCATTGGCTATGTATATTGTGTTGGACTTGATGAGACTATTTCCAGTGCACTTATGTATTGCTGTTCTTATGTTGCCATAATTGCTTCTATTGTTTACCTCACTTGTAAGTCGCTTTGGACAAAAGCGTCTGCTAAATGACTAAATGAAAATGTAAATGTATGAGAAAGACACGTCAGTGATCCTGGGTATCTGCTGAATGCACAAGCATGGAGAACGAGAGACTTTAGCTCTTCATCTCATGTCATAGGACGACGAAGAGCATCAGCAGTATGTAATAAAAACTTCCTAAAACAGTAAAGTCCTACAATCACAAACACATTTATTTATAATAAGCTTTTTGTTAGACCGCTTTGTTAAGCGCTTTTTCCTCTGTCATTTCCAATGCTCAACATACAGTGTTATATAAGCATTGTTGCAAGTTTCTTTAGGCATAGTAATAGTTAGGTTATTTGCATTTGAGCGGGAATAAAAGATGCGATTAATATCCGTTTAGCCAAGACTCATTAATGTGGTCAAATGTCAGATAGCTATCTGATCCGAGAAGTGACTCAGTGTAAAAAGGACTTATAATGACTGCTGGAATGTTCAAAAAAAAAAAAATTAAATAATGTGAAATAAATATAGTAAAAAGGACATTCTGAAAATGTAACTTCGATTGGGAGAAAATTGGAAAAATAATTAGGAAAATTAAAAAAAAGTTTGATGGTTTGGTATTCGGCTGAGTTTTTCTTTTTATTTGGCATTTGCCAAGAATATTCCTTTCAATGGATCCCTAGTTTGCACTTTTATAGCTCAGGAGATTTACGTTCTTAGTTTTCTCATTTAAGTATCAACTTTGTCTCAGATGTTTCTTATAAAAGTGCTTTGGAGAAATACAAATAGAAACAAGTAAGTGTTAAAATGCATCAAAGGGCACCTATTATGCCTATGTTTGCAAGATGTAATTTAAGTCTCAGGTGTGCCTAAAATGTGTCTGTAAGGTTTTAGTTAAAAAAAAAACAAGATAATTTATTATAGCATGCTCAAAATGTCCCTAAGTTGGTGGAAGCAGAAACACATTGTTTTAGTGTCTGTACCTTTAAATGCAAATGAGCTGCAGCTCCTCACTCCTTATCAAAAGAGACAATGAGTGCTTTCAAGTAAATTAGATCTGATTAGATTCTGAGACAACAGTATCTAACTACTTTATTAAGATATGGCGGACAGCGTACATAGTAATGGTGGAAACCATAGCAATGCAGGACTGTCAGTCAGTGGCCGTGGGTGGGGCGTTTGTGTGATGTCACATTAACAAGAGAATCAAAACAGCATGTCTAATGAGAATCCTTTGGTTTTAAAAAGATGTGGGTGTTTTTTTATTGTAGGGTGGTTGTGTTCTCACATTGGCCGCACACATTTATTTCCAAAAACCATATGACAGTGGATTTTGCATAATAGGTGCCCTTTAATAGTAGAGGAGTTTTCAATATATATGTAAAGTAATCTGGATTTGTGATTGGATTTTTATTCATGTTAAAATCATCAATAATATTAATTTGATTGTAGACTTGGCAAATCTGAACCCGGGTTAACATGTTGTTGAGATCTCCTTTGAAACTCTAATGGAGACATTTGTGAGATTTTTAATTCTTTATGTCAGGAAATATCGGAGACACAGCAGACTTAAGCAAAAGTTTCCATTTGGTCTCCATTTAATCTTATTAATATCTAGGAGAAATAATTGAGATATTATTTTTTTTTCTTATTTAGGTCAGTCTGCTTTTGGTAGCAACTACATTAGCACTTTTGCAAGACAACGCCAACTTATCTTTTCTCTCTTTTTGTCATTGGCTGTTTACATACAGTGCTTAATAGTTTTACATGGTGGTGAACAGACACAGACACATAATAACATGTTTAACACAAAAAATCTGTTTTTTATTTACTTCAAAACTACATCAACATGAGGGGTCATGCTAAAGGTATCTTATGTTTTAGCACCTGGTCAAAATGCTGAAGCGAACCTGCTGACCAAACGAAATAAGCAACACAAACGACATTGTCTGTTTTCATTCCAGCTGTCTTTTGGAAGAGGCGCACATTTCTAAGGGTTTGGTGTTTGGATAGGTGCTTTGGGTCTGTTGTGGGCCAGAAGAAGGTGTTTTGCTGGATTATGTTGAGATGTGCAGATGTTCTGGAGATGTTTGAGAGCTTTGTCTTGTAGGGAACAGCATCAGGGGCTTTGAGACTATGAGGTGACTTTTCCATTTGCTTTAGTATCTTAGAAAATATGAACCCAGTTTGAGATATGGTTGAGTTCTCATTTAAGATACACATGCGATTTAAAAGAAAAAATGGAAATATTTACGAGAAAGACAGTAGGACCATTCACCATTTGCTTTCCATTTAATCTATCTAAGAAAAACCATCTCTTTCCTAGCTTTTTATAGTCTGAATGGAACCAAATAGCTTTTTATAGCATCCCTTATAACCTTTTATTTTTAAGAGTGTTGTATTATTTCTCATCCTTATGCCCACTATGACATCATACCCTGATCCATGACATGTTCATCCATGAATCCTGTTTCTTGCCGAGGTCAATATTTCACAAGCATGCCATTGCATGCCTCTCCATTGACCTCTGTTCCTTTACCCCGTGGTGCTGTCGTCATGACGATGAGCCATTTAAATTGATGGAGGAAGAGTTTGACAAGGCCATGGCACTAGCCCTATGGGCACGATGTGATTAAACACTTTGACCTCTGACCTCAGGGTTGTTCATTCATTTGCCGAATTGTGTTCCACACTGCGGGTGTCAGGACAGAAGCTGAACATTGAGATCATGAAGTCACTGTTTGATATGATCATGGTGGACAGGTCGTGCCCTCAGCTGTATTTTATCATTGGCCATGCTAGATTTGTCCTGTAATGTTCATGTTAAAGAAAGGCAGATGCCTGTATCACATATCATAATGAGACCATAGAGCAGTTACATTTATCAGCATTGACTTATTTTTACTGTTAATCTCCTTATTGAAAGACTAGTTTTTAATTTAAAGTAAACTTGACCCCAAAATTCATCATACATGACCTTCTTGGTTTTATTGAAGTCATCAGTTTGCTTATCTTACGTTTTTTTTTATCTGAAATCATTTAGGACAATCAGGCTATTGGTTAATATTACTTGGTTAATTTTAAAGCTACTGTATCACAGTATTTTATTTCTAGTTGATCTTAAAGTCTGTGTTAAGTCCGATATTAAATATGTTCTCAGTTTGTCACACCATAGAAAAATGTGTTATTAACCACCCAGTAAAATTTGAATGACGAAAAACGCATTCAAATAAGTTATCAAAATCTGGGGGGGGGGTTGATGGTGCAGTGGATAAGACACACGCCTTTGGTGTGAGAGACCTAGGTTCAAATACACTGTGACACACCATTGTGTCCCTGAGCAAGACACTTAACCCCTAGTTGCTCCAGAGTTGTGCGACCTCTGACATATATAGCAATTGTTGGTCGCTTTGGATAAAAGCGTCAGCTAAATGAATAAATGTAAATGTAAATCTTGGAAAACAGGCAGTATACTTTGCTCTCAAATGCTGGCGTGTCCGTTGTCGGGCTTCTCTCTCAACTTTCAAACACCTCTACAACCTGAATGAATGCTTGTGATTTTGTTAGGGGCAGGGCGGCCCATGCGTGGTGGCTCCAGTGCATCATCGAGCCACTGTTTTAACCCCGCCCAAATAAATCTGAACACAGAAATGTGGAAAAACAGTTTAACGCTGTAACTTCACAATACATTTCTAACATTTATAATGTGTTTAGAAACAATTGTCGGAAATTTCTTTACGTTAGTGTTAGGCAATATGCCTCATTTTGAGATCGTCCTATCGTCAACCTGTGAGATCGCCGATACACGATAGTATCATGGGGCGGGGCAGTAGTTTACTCATTTATTTATTTGTTCATTTTTTACTCATTTATGACAAGTCACTTGAGTGATGGCCAAAAAAAGCAAGGGCAACACTGTCATGACCCCCCAACCAGAGGGAGACCATGCTGCGCGCATTCGGGTCCGAGTAAGAGTCCAAGACGTTAAAGGGCCGGGTAAGAGAGAAGGAATAAGGAATCTGCGCCCTTTAAAAGCTATCTCGCGCAAATTGAAACCCACAAACCGAAGAGACCGACGTTCTTGAAAGAGCAGTCAAAGACAGAGAAGTTGTTTTGTATGGGGATGGGAGAAACCCACCCAAATCACATCGGTTAAACATGCGTGGGAGGAAATAGCCACAATTGTCTCATCAGCTGGCATCCCCAGGACGTTGTGCCGCAAGCGCTACAATGATGTCAGGAGACGGGGGAATCCCAAGCTTGCCAGCATAAATCGGCCACGCCGTGTAACGGGAGGTGGATCTGCTTCTACACAGGACGCCAGCAGAGGACATCGCTGCATTTTAATTATTATTTACATAAAATAAATGTAATACAGCCACACAACAAACGTTATTTGCATGATAATTTTTTAACGCAGCAACACAAAATAAATAAAAACTATCACCACAATGCTCACCACTATGATTTCCCTTATCTCATGTGTTAATATTTTTATTGTAACAATTTATGATTTGCAAAAATAACTGTTGCATCTGTGTAGATTAGATAAGCAAAGTGTGTGCGTGTTGTGCACGCTATACATTATGGTCAAGCATGCGCCCTTAAAATAGCATAATGAACAACGTGCAACGCACCACTGACTTTAGACTAGTTTTTCTGGTCAGTGGCGCAATTGTTTTTTGAAACTGCAAAACATCATCAGGGATGGTTTGCGCCGCAACACGCCTCCTTTTTTGCGCTGAACCGCTCAGGGAGCGCAAGTTCATTCCCTAGTTTGCCGACGTGCGTCTGTGGAGGGAAAAACCCGCTGTGCGCCGGTGCAAAATAGGAATGATACATGCGTCACGGACAAAGTCAATTGCGCTGGGTGCAAGATAGGGCCCTAAATGTGTCAGTTCAGTAAAAATTTGTATTGGTTGACAAGGCCTTAAGTCTAATCTGATTGGTTGATGGGAATGTTGTTTCAGGTAACATGGTCTGTTTGGGTAATTTACATTATGCGTTTGGCTACATTCATGTGAACCTGTCAGTATAGGTTTGTACCTACAGTATAAATATTGTACCTGAAAACCAGATCTGCCAGCCATCGTGAGAGTGAGAGACGCTGATCTTTATTTAAACTCTTAATCCTTGTGTTAAGTTTCCTGTGGCTATGTGGGCATCTCTTGTTTATGGATATTTGTTTGTGTTACAAAGGAACAGCTGCCAAATTTATTTCAGCCCCATTATTGATTTATAACTTCAGAGGAATTCATGGATGAGCTCCAGCAAAAACTAAAAGTGCACTGCCAGTAAAACTGCTATTGAATGATCATTAGATGTCATTTTCAGTTTTACTTTGGTGATACAGTGCATTGTGGATGTTATCCAAGCATCTACTGCATTAAAAGCTTCACCATGGCTAAAATGTTGTTGTTCCTCTTACAACACATGGATCTCAGAGGACGGACGGTTTCTCGGCCAACACTTTATTCTTAAGCAAGATTTCAAGAAGCAGACCTACTCAACAAGCTATCAATGTTAACGTGTCTTATTCTCTTGCCTCTCCTCAGTCTCCGAGTCTTCCGTCTGTTTGCTATTCAACCGCCTTAACTTCTTTCTGGGGCCAAAATAAGGCTGATGGCCATTTCAGACAGCTCATTATTGCTGATCATGCTTTGTTTTCTCTTTTGTTTATGCCTCTGACTATTTGGCGACCATGGAAAGAAGATGGATGTTGGCTGTTTTTAGCCAAGAGGTCCTGCTTTTGTCTCTGTCTCCTCTCATACCAGTTTTCGTCCCTCGGTAACCAAAGCTGGGAATCCAGAACTCATCTCAATGGATGTGGGCTTGGACCGGGCACATGAGAATTCCGAAATCCTCCGGGTCTCTTAGCAACCGGGGCTTATGTGGCAGCAGCAGAACTTAAGAGACTGTCTGGTGAAGTTGTGTTACTTTGGTGAAGCTAAAAAATGAAGAGTAGAAAACCAAAGAGAAAGCTGAGAAGTCTTTCTGTTTTCGGTGTATAATACATTTACCTTTATCCATTTACATTGATGCATTGAGAATGCATTTAAAGTTTTGCCAGAGAAGGCAACAATAAGCATAGTCTAATAATATTGAATTATTATAAAGATACATCAGGTTACACATTCGAGGAGTGGTTCTCACAAACAGTTGGCAATGGAAATATTGGGTTAGTTTTCAAAGTCATTAAAATCTCCTTTATATACGACCAACAATACTGTATGCATATTAATAATTACGGCTGGGTTTCGATTCAAATTTCAAGAATCGATTCGATTCCGATTCTCAAGATCTTGAATCGATTATCATTGTTCGATTCGATCCGATCTGATCCGATCTTCGAGATTTATATAAGTGTTTTTGAAAAAAGCCCGAAATGGTGCCAGATAGGGGTGGGCGGAATGACCAAAAATCTATTCCACAGAATGAGTCATTTTATTTCACAGTAACGGTATATTTCATGGTATACATATTTTTCAGTTTATATTGTTTTTGGATTATAAAAATGTGCAGTTATTTGCCACTCACTATAGCTTTTAACTGCTCACCACAGTTTAAAAATATGGACAATTTAAAGTTAATAATGTAAAAGTGAAAATGCCCAGAGGATAACAACAGATATAGAACAGATATCAACATGTCAGCCGGAGGGGTAGTGGGGGTCATCGCTTTCGGCTTCAACAAGATGGCAAAAGACGAACAGTGCGTTGCAAGACATGCAACATTAAAATCACGGGCAGCCAGACGACAACCTCCAATTTCTTCCGTCATTTGAAGAGCCATTCTGCCCAGTAAGTGCTTGTCAATTTGTTAATATCAGGTTAGTTGGTAGTTAGCTTATGTAATAATAGCTAAAGTAGCCATTAACCCTCATCATATCGTTTTGGGAACAAATGTGGGCAAAACATTTTGATTAATTTTTTAAAAATACTTCCCTTGAGTGGAACGAGACTTGGCTACTGTTTCTTAGTTTGCCACCTGAACACACACACACACACACACACAGAGAGAAAATGACTGGATTCTACAATGTAAGGGCCGGTTCACATATCGCATCTTTTACGCACTCAAGTTAGTTTTTTCCAAATGTAGGCGCGCGAACGGAAGAGATTACAATTTTGTTTGATTCCATGATGTATTTTACTGAACATAAGTATTTCTTTATATCTTTATATTCTATATATCTTTTTTAAGAACAGATTCTGGAGGTAAAATTACAATAATAAGGTGACTTTACTTGGACTTGACTTGACCTACGACAGGACTTGACTTGACTTGACTTGACATAGCCTGTGACTCGACTTGACTTGACTTGCCCAAGAAAAAAAATACTTGGGACTTACTTGAGACTTGAAGGTTCAGACTTGAGACTTACTTGAGACTTGCACATGTGTGACTTGGTCCCATCTCTGGTATCTAAAATGAACAGGTATAAATATATGCACAAACCTACAGACAGGATTAATACCTATATATGAGAGACGGAGTTCTAGATATAGATATTATGACGGGTGATATGATGTGATGAAGTCTGTTTTAAGGTCTTGATGCTCTTTACTTTCTATTACACATTAACATTTGCGTTTCTTTCTCGTCTTTCAGATCAAAGCTGTTTGTACTATAAGCGAATTAGGCGTCAAACTACATCGCTTCAGCAGCGCACGTGTCACTGTAAATCATAAATTGTTACAATAAAAAATATTAACACATGAGATAAGGGGAATCATAGTGGTGAGCATTGTGGTGATAGTTTTTATTTATTGTGTGGCTGCGTTAAAAGATTCTCATGCAAATAACGATTAAAATATTTTCATAAGTTTATTGTGTGGCTGTATTACATTTATTTTATGTAAATAATAATTAAAATGTTTTCATAAGAACCTTAATGTATATGAACTTGATTTGTAAGTGTACTTTGGAGTTGGACTGCTTGCGTTTCTTGGCTTTCAGCGGTGAGGGTGGACGCAGTGATGTCTTCTGCTGGCGTCTGTGTGGAGGCAGATCCACCTCCAGTTACACGGTGTGGCCGATTTATGTTGGCAAGCTTGGGATTCCCCCGTCTCCTGACATCATTGTAGCGCTTGGCGCAACGATGGGGATGCCAGCTGATGAGACAATTGTGGCTATTTCCTCCCACGCCTGTTTAACCGGCGCTGATTTGGGCAGGTTTCTCCCATCCCCATACAAAACAACTTCTCTGTCTTTGACTGCTCTTACAAGAACGTCGGTCTCCTCGGCTGTGAACCGCTCCTGGCGTACGCCTGGTAAAACCGTCATAATAATAGCAACCCGCCATGGAACTTGCGCCCTTGCGTTTAAAGGGAATGTTGGATAGCGTTCTGATTGGTTTATTTGATGTTACGCCCAAACCACACCTATGAATAATGAACCTACTTCAGACCAACCCCTTATTGATTTGCGCTCGGCGCAAGAGTTATGTCTCCCGCCGGGAAAATAGCAACAGCGCCCAAGATCCGCCCACAAAATCACTTGCGCGTTGCGCTTCGCACTTGCGTTTCAGATCGTTAAAATAGGGCCCTTAATGTGTTAAAAAGCATAACACAAAAATCTGTAAAAATAAATACATCCTTTCTTACAGTGTAATGACTTCATTTGGACAAATTTAAAGGTGATTTTCTCAATATTTTTATTTTATTGCACCATCAGATTTCAGATTTTCAAATAGTTTTATGTCTGCGACATATTTTCCTATCCTAACAAACCATGCATCAATAGCAATCTTTTTTTTAAACCTTCAAACCTGTATATATTTTTTCTGATGAACACAAAGGAAGATATTTTGAGAAATGTTTGTAATCAAACCGTTCATGAGCTCCATTCACTTCCACAGTAGGAAAATAGAATGGTATGTGAATGGGGCTCATGAACAGTTTGATTACAATTTTCTCAAAATATCGTCCTTTGTGGATAACATAATTTTCATTTTTGGGTAAACTATCCATTTAACCTTTTCTCTCTCCCTTTACTGTCATGCCTCTCTGTATAATCCTGTAAGTTAAAGGCTAAAATCATAAAAAACTAAATATATATATTTTTAAAGGGCAGACCTAACACATTTAAAGGGGACATTTCACAATACTTTAAGAAGTAAAATAAATCTTTGGTGTCCCCAAAGTGCGTATGTGAATTTTTGCTCAAAAAATCATATAGATAATTTATAATAACATGTAAAAATTGCCAATTTGTAGGTGTGAGCCACAATGTGGTGTTTTTGATTGTGTCCTTTAAAATGCAAATGAGCTCATGAAATGCAAACACTGATGTTGGTTTGTTGAAATTGAAACTCAGTTGTGCTGTCAAATATTTTTCTCCCTCTCTGCACTAAATGGCAGTGTCGTGGTTGGATAGTGCAGATTAAGGGGCGGTATTATCCCTTTCTGACATCACAAGGGGAGCCTTATTTCAATGACCTAATTTTTCACATGCTTGGAGAGAATGGTTTACCAAATCAAATTTAATAGGTTGATAGAAGCGCTGGGACCCAATTATAGCACTTAAACATGGAAAAAGTCAACGTTCTCGATCTTGACCATTGTTAACAGAATGTTTGCTGGATCGCAGGGACCTCTGAAGTACATACTGCAACAGTATACCCTACCTTTACTTCTCTTTCTCTTGATGTGACAGGTGAATTTGTTAGCAGCCAAACAACTTCAACATCAAGACAGCAGCCATCACAAAAAGCAGCTCTGTGTGTGTGCATGAGTCTTTGTGTTTGCTTAAGGTCTCCTTCACCTACAACCTTCAAACATCACCAGTGACACACCAGTCTCTCTCTCTCTCACGCTGTCGCTGTCACCGACTGAAGGCGTTCATATCGATTTCACCCTCAACAGCTTCATTCAGCTCAGAGCGACTGTCGGCTGCCCAGGGAGCGTGTGATTGACACCAGCGAACTGATAGACCAACCCACTCCACATGCATCTTTTCTTTTCACTCACGTATGATCCGCCTCACTCTTTTAATTGCAGTAAAAGACACGTTTCTATGACAACCTTTTTTTATTTCATCATGGCATTGATAGACACAAAGATCGATCAAATGATATTAAGAAAAAACCTTGCATATTACTTCATTATTGTGAGCAGGAATCAAAACTTAGGCGGGACAACATTCTTACCATGCACCTATTACGGAGAAGAGCAATTAGAAGATATTTTATAAGGAACAGTTTTGAATTTGTCACCAAAGAGCTATCAGGTATGTTCATGGTTAAAAAAGCAATAGGAGAGCCTGTTTGTTGGTCTGTTGGGATGGATTGCTTTCACGCTTTTACCAAAACGCTCCAGAGTTCGTTTGCAATCGGGCTGAGACCACCTCGTTCATGCAGTTGTTTTGGTGCGAATTTGAGCACTTTTGCTGTGTTCACAGATGCCTAAACAAACCGAAAACGCACCAGGTTCTGAAACAAAGGCTCAGATCTGAAAATACTTTTTAATAATTATTTAATAAAAGCCTATCTGATTATACATCATAGGGTTGGAAACTGAGGAACCGGAACCACATGGAATTTTTTCTAGAAGTTTCCCCTTTTTTGGGAGGAAATTATTTAAATGATTCACGCATCGTGAGTGCATAAATTAAAAGTCATGAAATAGACCTACAGCATGTCTCTCTCATTTTCATGTTTAAACACATACTGTACAGTACACACATTACTGCTTTACCCTACAAGAAAGACCATGGCTGTACCCTTTAATGATACGTTTTTGTACAGGTTATTTGGATTGGCTTGCTGACCCATTTGTAAGTCACTTTGGATAAAAGTGTTTGTTGAATGAATGTAGGCATGTTGCCCAGTTGAGATGGGATGTAATAAAACTTTAGGATTATATTGGCAGCACTGGTTTATGGCTTGTTTATAGGTTTTTCGATGCTAAAATCACAATTTGGTAAATCACTTTTTACAGCGCATTGGATTGCTAGTGTCATTCTTTGAATACACAAGTACACATAATCTCTATCGAATAAACACACATATGCTTACAGTCTGTAATCTGCCTCACACAGCTCTTTAAGAGACTGTCCATAATTAAATTAGCAACTAACAAGCAAAACACATACTGTATAAACATAGAACATTGAAATGAGATGGACAGAAAAGTTGTAGGTTGCCACAATCCTTTGTATTATTATTTTTTTTGCATCATTCCCGGTTGACTACAGGAAGGCCCATCTAATGAGCATCACATTGACATGCTGACGTGGGCATGTTGCTGAAGCGATGTGTTTTTGAATCATTAATGTTATGTGTTGTTGTGTAGTCACGAACAGAAAGCTACGCTCAGTGTCAGATTTCTTCCTGTTGAGTCAGAAAATTTAACCTTATCATCCTGTTTGGACAGAAGTGCTGACCGCTGTTTTGTTTGAAACAGAAACGTCAGCTGAAATATTTCGCAAAAATCTCTGTTGCATTGACAAGTCAGGGGTTTTGATGCTCTGCATCTCTACATCATGCCGATCTGGTTCTTATCTGGCTGTGTGCTGAAATCTCAGATCCTGGATCAGTCTGTGTTGAGTTTGTTGTTTTAGGTGGATAGTGACTGGAGTCCTTGAAAGAGTCGACTCAAGTGCTAATAAATAGAATAATAAAGAATGTGTGCTCACGGTCTATAAATATCTACCTTTACTGAGTGTTTTTATAATCCCACTCACAAGTAAATGAAAAACAAAAATATATATAAATAAATTGTACTTTCAAAACCAGCCTTTCAAAAACAGCAGATACACACAAGTAAGACAAAGGTATCAAATGCATGTTGAATAGTAAAGATATAAATATGTATATAAAATCATATCATTTAAGGTATTACACATTGTTATATAAACATATTTAAACAGCATGTTAAATTGCAATTATAAGGGATGCACTGATATATCTACCTATAGTCGGGAAAATCATTTTTACTGATTCCGATTATTCAGACTGATATCTGTAGATACCAATGGTTTCATGATTATTGGGAATTCTGAAGATTAAATGTTCTTAATTCATTCATATAATGACAATTAATGTTGATCATTAAACTAGTGATGTTTCTTTACATTTTCTATACACAGAGAAATTGCATTTTTCTATTCTCTCTTTTGATTGACAGTATATATCGGCCATAACCATCGGCTGTTTTTAAACTATTGGCCGATAGCAAATGTGTGAAGAATTGCTTTTATCGACTGGCATCAATTATTGTCCGATATATTGGTGCATCTCTATTTTTTCTGGCCGATTGTTTAAAAACAGCCGATGATCGGTGCCGATATCCTGGCAATCAAAAGGGGTGAAAAAACGCAACAGAATTCATGTGATTATTTTGAATTGGGTCACAATTACAAAATAATTTAAGTTTGTATGCTCTTCACTTTAGGATTTCATGAAATAATAATTTGAGTAAAAAGAAAAACTGTCTTTATCTATCGGTATCGGTATTTTATTCAAAATAATTGAATATCGGTATCGGCACAGAAATTTTGTATCGTGCACTCAATATGTAATAATCAAATAAGTGATTTGAGAGAAAAAGCGAAGGGGAAGATTTGAGATGATTGCATTTTGGGGTTGAAATAAAGTCGTACTGTATGAACTACCTACTTACATTGTATTTGTAATATTCTGAAATAACTTCACAGCTAGTGGTAACTTCTATTTTATAGATCAGGGAAAATAAAGGCCATAATGACACAAGTATGATCATATTATTTAATATTTAATGAAACCATCCCTGTATCCCTGTAAAGAATGTGTATGACCAGCTTAACCTAAGGATCGGAGAGTCTCTGCTGTGAATCTCAGATGAAAGATGGGGGAAATTGCTATTACTGGTGGCAATATCCGCACCTACTGGGTACACATCTGTCAAGCAGGCCGGTGTCGTCTCAGTTAACAGTTTTTTTCTCATTTCTCATCCTTTACCATTAGCTATTATAAATTTCAGATAAATCCTCTCTCTCTTTCTATATTTCTTGCATGGGGTTGAAAGGTGTGCGCATGAGCGAGAGTCCTGGATATAATCCTAGGGATAGGGACCTAAGCCGTCCATATCCTGAACACGGCTCTGAACGATCCAGAATGTTCCCTGTCAGACAGCCACCGCAGCTGGGCAGCATCTTTTCGAAACGTCGGATTACAGTGGAAAAACAATGAGAAAATGACTTTCCTCTCACCCCTTAAACTCGCACTGAGATGTGTTTTGAGTGAAATAGTATGAGAAAATCGGTCTGGTTCATCACACACAGAGCGTGTTGTTTTGATGTTTGAAATATCTACATCCCATTAGTGGCTTAGCTTTCCTCTGATGGTTTTCCTCTGCAGTGTTCTCACAGTTTACCCAGAAACGTCCTTTTAAACGCAAACATTTGGATTCAAGTGTTTGCCCACAAAGAAAAATGTTTATGTTGCGTAAGTGATGGATGTCCTCTGGGCTTGTGATGTTCGTTCTCACCAATTTCTTTTTCTAGAATGAGATTTTCAGATTTTTGGTGGTGTGTACACTGCCTAGTACCTGGTACTTTTTTTATTACCATCACGGTTGAGGTTCCAAGCGTGCTGCGCGGATACTAAAATGTGTAAAGCCTGGAGTACAGTCTGTTTTTATACGTGTACCCATAAGTATGCGGACGGTTGAACGCACAACCTTGCAAAGTGTAGTTGATTTGACTCGTACGTGTACACAGGCATTCAATGCATGTACAACCTACATGTAAAATGTACGTGGGGTTTGCTACAGATCACTGATTGGTCAGAAACAAGCATCACTACCAGCATCATGGCTAAATGTAAGATTTGCTTACCCTTGTGTACCGTCGAGCAAACCAATGACGTCAGCTGCGCTTTGTTGTAGGAGTTACCAAACTCGTTTAAGTATTTTAAGCAGTAAAAAACATCCACATGCCAGCCTTGTCGTACCACGCAGTGGAAAAGCGGTATAAGACCCAAAAAATTATAGAGATTGTGGATTTTATTACAATGCCTCATTTTGCTTGCTCATATTCACACTGCAGTGTACAAGCTCTCCTGTCCGACTGCAGGCACGGCGTAGTCGTCCGATGGTGTGAGCATACCTCCAATATCTCTCTTTCTCTTCGTCCTTCTTTCTGTCTTCCCACTCATCTTTTTCTTTCTCTCACTTTTACTGTAGATGTAATCATTGCTGTCTAAATCCAAGGTCTTGAGGGGGTGTTTATGATATAAGATGCCTCCCTGTAGTTCGTTTATTCACAAATTCATACATAACCTCTGTTAAAAAAAGGTTTTTGAGCATTTTTATTACCAGCAAACATCACACACAAGCATAAAGATTTGAAACATGCTGGGTGACTTGTGTACGTTTAACACATCTCCTCTCCGGTCATATCCCGGCCTATCCGGCCTGTTTGTTTGGATGTGCTAAGACCTGCCAAACATCACAGAAAGCTCCAAAGTCACTGGGGTCAAGACGGGCCGGGTTGTTTTTGAGACCTGGTTGTGGTTCTGTCCTCCTACATGTAGCTCTGACCGATTCTGACCACATCCAATGGAGATGACTGTGGCTGCCTGAATATACAGAATTTATCTCTGTCTCTTTCTATTTTTCTTTTTCTCTCTTTTTAAATCGATGTGAATTGCCGTTGATGTCTGAGTCTCATCAGACGGTTTCAGTAAATGTGGACTGGTCAACAAGCAAAACTAGCTTCTGTTCATCTTTGTGAAGCATGTGGCATTGTGCCTTAAAAATGTTTTTAATAGTTTGATTTATTTGTTTGTTTTTGAGACACTTGTTTTTGAGTGTTAGCATCTGTGACCAGTCACGGAAAGTAGGGACACAAGTCGGATCTGGGCATTTTGAGTTATTCACAGATTCTAAAAGTGCAGTTTCTAAGCTTTCCAACGATGTGTAACACATGGAAATCTGATAAGATTTGGAGAAGTTGTGGCCATTTGAATATAGGAACTCAGAAATACTCAAACCGAGAAAATCGAGACGAAAGGGACTCTTCTTTCCAGCTGGGGGAGACAATAGGGCTCATTTACATCTCATTTAGCTAAGCCATGCCCCCTATAAAACCCTTTTTGAGATGTTCTAGCATCATATGTAGTATTTTATGACCAAATGACAACCCGCAAAAATAAAGATGACTCTTTTACCTTTGTGGGGATCACAAGTCGAATCCAGTCTGTTTCAGATTATCCAATGACCATATTTGTCCACAAATGCGTATAATCCGTGAAATATAGATTGTTTACATCAGATTTCGCATGAATGTCTGGTAATACAATATAATATATAATCTGAAGACTATTTAAATCGTAACATGTAAGGGTATATGAGCTTACACTCCGTTAAACACATGAACCCGCCTTCAAAGTTTGTATTTAAAATATGGAAGTAGTATAATAGATCATCCAAACAGCGCCGTCGAAAACGTGACATCCTTTAGAGATGTTACCAATGGCTCGCTCGTTTCTCCATCAGCCAATGACTTCATGGAAAATATTGATAGACAAAACATGTAGCCAATTATATGAAGAATACAACTATATCTGTGTAACTTCTGTGTGTTTGGACTCATGCTGCGCTGCAAGAACTGACATACAGATGACGTCAAAGTACCGCGAGAGCGAGTCGAAATTAAACTACTCCGTAAGATTTCTTGAAGAGCTCTCGCGGTACTTTGACGTCATCCGACTGCGGCGCCGCATAAAGTCAGTGACGCGGCTGACGTACGATGCGGCTGACTGTTATTTGTTCCGCCCCAGCTTCTTTTATTTTTCTTTTGTTTTGTGCGCCCGAGCTTTACAGTCTGGGGAGACGCAGGCTAAGTTTGAAAAAAAAAAAAAAACTTAGCAAACATGTCTGAGGAACAGGGCAGCGCGTCACTACAGTCACGTGACTTCACGCTCGAGCCGGACGAGAAGACAATGCTGAATAAAGTCGTATTTCTGCTATTTTTGGACCAAACTGTATTTTCGATGCATCAACACAATCTTACTGACCCACTGATGTCACATGGACTACTTTGATGATGTTTTTATTAACTTTCTGGACATGGAAACCATACATAGATTTTCAATGAAGGGGATAGAAAGCTCTCGGACTAAATCTAACGATAAAACATCTTAAACTGTGTTCCGAAGATGAACGGAGGTCTTCCGAGTTTAGAACGACATAAGGGTGAGTCATAAATTACATTATTTTCATTTTTGGGCGAACTATCCTTATTTAGTAGTCACACTGTTCCCTTTGAGGGCGGAGGCGAAAACACAAGCTTTTACAGTATGTAAATATACACACAGACAATGACGCCCCCCGCTGCACGCTAGAATCTCCGGAAAAACAAGCCTATTTTAACCGCAAAATGTACGCTTTTAAATATACAAAAACTGCTATCTCAAACATGGAGAGGCTTCTTCGTGATCTCAACTAACAGATTCTGCAATAAAACGAAAATCACAAATTTCGAAAAAAAAACTTTGTTTCTCATTTTCTCGAAACTTGTGCTGCCGACTTGAGTCCCTGGTTTCGGTGACGGGTCACATCTTCTTATGGCACATAAAAATGCCATTTTAAAGGGGACATATCATAAAAATCATTTGATTTTAGATTGTTTGTCATTTCACTTTAATTATTATGACTCAACTTGTATACTTAAATGTTCAGATTTCTTTGTATGAATTCAATATTTGGCTTGATGGCTACATCGGATGGAAATTTTTATTTAATTATTATAATAATTATTATTACTTTTTTGTATTTCCGAATGAACAAGCTGTCTTCTGATCACGTACTTAAAATATAAAACATAAGTGATGTCATCACAATTGTTACCCTGTCATAAGTTGCATGGGTATATTTGTAGCAGTTGCCAATAATACATTGAATCTGTCAAAATTATCAATTTTCTTAATGCCGAAAATCATTAGGATATTAAATAAAGATCATGTTTCATGGAGATATTCTACATTTCCTTCTGTAAATAAATAAATAAAAATGCATCATGAGTAATATGTATTGCTAAGGACAACTTTAAATGCGATTTTCGTATATTTAGATTTTTTGCACCCTCAGATTCCAAATTTTCAAATAGTTGTATCGCGGCCAAATATTGTCCTATCCTAACAAACCATACATCAATGGAAAGTTTATTTATTCAGCTTTCAAATATATGTATACGTTTCAAGTAAAAAAAAAAACCCTTATGACTGGTCTTGACGTATATGGTCGCAATTATCAACCAAGAAAAATAAGCCAGACAATGAATCAATTTCAAAGTACTTTTACCTTTGTGTCAGCTTTTCTTTATAACAATAATTTATTCACTGTCTGTCTGCCTGTCTGATGGTCTGGTCTCTCTTTCTCTCTGTGGCCTTTATGATTTTGTTCCTAAATTCACTTTATCAGAGCGAGGGTTCGGTCCTTTTTATAGGTGGATTGCCAGGCAACAGAAGGTCAAGCTCCTGTGTAAATGCTTACCGCGGCTGCAGTTATAAAGAGATCCATGTGAAATATGCTCATTATTCCTCGTAAGGACAGTCAACGATGGAAACACCATGTCATTCAGACTTCTGTTATTGCGCCTAAGGATTTATTCATTCAGTCTACAGGGTTGCTGTGACTGAATGCAAAGCTCTAAATGCTTATATTTTGGTTAAAGCACTGAAGTTTTTTAGCAAAACATTTTCCTCAAACTGTAAAGTTGTTTAAATGATTGTTTCGAGATGGGAAGGTTTTTCTAGTCATGACACAGATGCTGTTACTATCACATAATAGTAATTTAATGTTTTATTGATTATGCAATAGATGTGAAATAATATAAATTAGTTATGTAGTGTTGGTTGGTATTTTTGTGTCTGTTTGGGAACAGTCACTACAGTAGCTTGTATCGGCTATCTGCCGTGTCATGAGATAATTGGGGTTCTTCAGGGAGAGTCGTCTTATTGATCGCCTGAATCGCTTGACCAGGCTCAGTTCGGCCCTTGTAGTGTAGCGAAGCTGTCTGTGCTGTTCTGAACTTTAAACATGATGGCTAGATGAAGGTAATTGCTGAAGAACACACCACAGAAAGATAAACAAGTCATTTACATTTTTGTTAAACAGAGCGAAAATGCAAAAAAGTAATAGGAGCATCACTTTGTTAAAGATGCCAAAGAATACACTGTACTAATCTGTTAAATGGTTCTCTGATATCTACATAGAAGGTTTGTGGCTTTATTAAGTGCCAAAATGATCCAGAGACAGTTTTACATGTCCATTTACAACCCTAGGATTTGCCTTTAGAATGAAATGGTTTATTATTACCTTATTTGAAAGGGTCATGAATAATAATGTTGAGCTCTGCTCTGATTGGCTGTTTCTCCTTCAGTAGCTCTCTGTGTGTGTAAACAGATCTTATGTTTGAGTTTGTATCAGATGAAGAGACAGATTTTCAGGAATAGTCAATTATTCTGACTTAATAATAATTAAGTATGGACCTGCAAAATGTAAATGTGACATCAATAGTAGACCTTCAGCCTAAACGCTATCATATAGCATTAACTAGCATTAGGGATGTTTAACGATTAATCGCGATAAATCTATAGCAGAATAAAAGTTTTTGTTTTCATGATATATGTGTGTGAACTGTATATAATAAATTTGTATAAATAAATGCAGACACATGCATGTATATATTTAAGAAATGTGCATGTATATATTTACATGTGTATATACTAGGGCTGTCAATAGATTAAAATATTTAATCTTAAAATAAATCGCATGATTTCATGAGTTAACTCGCGATTAATCGCAAATTAATCGCACATTTTTATCTGTTCTAAATGTACCTAAATTGTAACACTTTTCAAGTTTTTAATGCTCTAATCAGCATGGATTTGGTCAATATATATGCTATTTGCAAATGTATGTTTACAACAGCCTGTTTACATTTTCAACAGAACCATCAGCCATAGTTTTATACTGTATATGAATTTTAACATCAATCGGGTCCTGAACTTTATCACTCTTAATAATTATTTTAACATCAAGCAAGTTCTGCAGTCTATTTTCTATCATTTCTGAATGCTTTAAAAACGAAACCAAAAAGTGAAAGAAGACACATCTTTGCTTTAGATTATGGATTTGGGACAGTACACTTCTCAGGAAACGTGCAGATAAAGATCATTTTAGATGTTTAATGACCATTTACAGCATTGGATTCGCTAGACGAGATTCGCTTAATGTTCTTATTTTTATGAAAACCTCCGACTCATCTAGACAGCGCCGGTCACTTGCTGCGTCTCAATTCATCCAGCTGTGGGTCAAACAGAAATTGCGTGTTGCGTTAATCGCGCGTTGATAAAATGAGTGCCGTTAAAATGAATTTGCGTTAACGCGTTATTAACGCGTTAATTTTGACAGCCCTAGTATATACATTTGTATATTTATGTATAATTTATATTATATATAAAAATAAATACCTAATATATAAATATATTTTTTTCTTGAAATTATACATGCATGTGTGCATATTTATATATACATAATTATTATACACAGTTCACACACATATATGATGTAAACAAAAATGTTTATTCTGCCATGGATTAATCGCGATTAATCGTTAAGCATCCCTAGCATATAGCGCTAACTCATCAGGCACAGCTTTGTTTTTAGCATTGTAACAACATTGTAATTAATTTAATGTGTAATTTAATGTTGGTGGCGTACATCTCGACTGTAATGTCACAGTTTGATGTTATGTTGAGATTGGTCTGTTTTCCAGCTGTCCTTTGCTTGCACAAGGTTTACAGTAGAAGGAGGAAAAAGTCACGTTGTAGTCTCACAGTATGTCATTACCATGTTGTATTAGTGTTGCACGGTGCACCGATACTTCAAAAGTACAGTGATTCTCGGAAATCAGAAATTAAAAAATTAGAACTACATTTATTGGTATTGATACTTCTAAGAATGACTGCGTTCCAGATTGGTAAGAGACGCATTTCATGTTGGTGTGTTTATATGCTTCTGATATACTGTATTTTCTTTCAGTTTGTTTTAAAAAAGAATGGACTAATGGTGACAGCCCTAAATTCAATGTAGAGATATATGCAGTATAGTCTTAACACGCACTTAAAGTGTAAAAAAATTTAACTGTGTTTTTTAGCAGGTAGATCTTGTTGATTTTATCATTTTAACTCTTGACTAACGAGATATCTTGTCAATTAAGAGAAAACGCTTCCCAGCCAATGACGAGATTTTCCCTCTTTCCGCTATTATCCACCCGGTGGCGCACTTCCGCAACTTATACAACCCGGAAGTAGCGCCTCACGTGAAAGAGAAAGAACTCCGTGTATGTTTTGAGGATCACTCTGCATCTGATCTCTATCAAAAGTCCTTCGCAAAAATGAAATTATCTCAGCTTTTTGCTAAAAATTTGGTGTTTTTGAAGAAACCTACCCATGTTTGAGAGTTGATTACAAGAGAACTAATGAAGGTAGGATGAAACGGTTTTTTTGTTTGAAAGCAGAGGGTCTGTTATTTCATCTGATAGTTGTAGATCACCACACAAAAAAGTCTGGACACCTCTGATGAATCTAATGAAATGGAATATACCAGCCCATCTCACGAAATTTCGTTATATAGTCACGTAACTTTTTGATTATTTTACGAATTTCCGCATTTTTTCGTGATCGTATAACAAATTCCTGTTTCTGTGTGATCACCTATTGGTTACTCAACTGTATTGTCTTATATTTTACCATTGTCGCTTCGGTTTAGGGTTAGATTTACATAAAATGACATCCCTACCCAAACCCAACTCTAACCCTAACGCCAGGCGACATATAAAAAAATAATCCGAAAAAATTGTATAAATCAATAAATAAAGTGACATTCTAATGCAAGCACCAAATCTAACCCTTAACCGAAGCAACAATGTTTAAAAATAGAAAAAAGCAGTTGAGTAACCAATACGTGATAATCACACGAAAACAGGAATTCGTTATACAATCACGAAAAACAAGGAAATCTGTGATAATATCACGAAAAAATTATAAAAAATGTACGTAACTATATCACGAAACCTTGTGAAAGTGGGTAGAATCAGTGCCGCTGCTAGCCATTTTGGTGCCCTAAGCAAAATTCCTTTATAATGCCCCCGACCCTGAGAAATTTTTTGTTTGTTTTTGCCAGTTTAACTTTTTATTACCAAACATATAACTTAATAGCAGAAAGTAAAATCTTCACAGCTTTAGTCAACACACACATTTGAAAGTGCAAACTTTTATAGAATAGCAAAATATAACAAATACCAAACTTAAATTATCAAAATAATCCAGACATGTTTTTCCCAAGTACAATGTCACTTTACATAAATTACATTAAATAAACATCAATAACAAGAATACTCAAAATTCTTAAATATTAAGATTTAGAGAACTAAGTGTCACAGTAATGTTTGCTTCATATCATGACATTTTATATTTATATATATTTAACAGTCAGGAATTGTTAGCCTACCATGTGCACTGACTGCTAACATTAACTAAGTATTAACCACCGTCACGTCAAAATAAACCACAAAATAAACTAACTGCTCAATATCTAAAAAAACGTTGTAAAGAAAGTAACAGCTGCCGTCAGTTATTTGTAAAATGCATAGGTAATGTTTTACAGTAAAATCTCAATTTAGCTTGCACTGAAGTTATAACTTATAACAACATAGTTTGCTAACATTAATATCAGCACAGCAAGATCGAGGCGCATTACGATTAGCAGCAGCTGCAGCCCATGCGCATTTCCCTTATTTAGGAATTAAACATGATGGACTTACCTGCAAGTGATCATGCACGGGCATCATCCCGCAGTTTCATCTTTTTTTCTTTTTTCCGATCCTGACCCCTGCTGTCTTTTCGGGCCATTTCCAAAAGTTGCCTACTGACTGGCCGTTTCTCAATCCGAAAGCTGCAACCTGCGCGAGGTCTCATATGCAGGCTGCATACGTCATCAAGCCTGGTTTATTTTAGTTAACTGAACATTACATTAGCAAGTCATAAGCATATTAAAACAATTTACGATTAACTAAGAATAATGGTCAACTTCATAATCGTTAATATTACGAAATAAGAACGTTTTGATGATGTATGCAGCCTAGAAATGCGACCTCTGGAGGCTGCAGCCTTCAGATTGAGAAACGGCGTCTGTCAAACTTCGTCAGGCGCCCGCGCGATCAACCGACACGGACCATCAAAGGCTGTGGGGCATACTTTCTATACTAGCGCAATTAAATTATCTCGTCCCCCCTTTTTTGTAACATTTACATGGATAAAAAGTGCCTAATAATATTTCAATAGACTAATGAAATTCTATCAGCATTTAAATTTTTTTTCATTAGGCTATTGTTTTGGTGCCCTCTCAGCACCTGGTGCCCTACGCACAGCGCGTGATGCGCGTTATGGGAGCGGCGGGGCTGGGTAGAATATACTTATCAATGACTTTCAAACATGTAGTCAATTAATATGATAAATAACAGGAGTCATATTAAACTAGACATACCTTTCCATGGCCCTTAAACCTACAATACTGTATGTACACTAAAAACACACTGACAGGTCGGGGCATTTTTAACCCAACATGTGTTATGTCCAATATTTACCCAACATGAGTAAAAAACCCTGCTTTTAAGGTAAATATAGAGTTAATAAAATATCCAAAAACCACTGGCACAGTGTGATATATATTTAATGCAGTTGTATACTTACATTATCCCAAAAGTTCCCAAGGATTTGTAAATCCAAAGAAAATCCTGTTGGCTTATCCCTTGTAAGTGTCGCCCTTTTAGTGACTATTTGCGCTATCCTCAGTTTCCGGTGTAAAAGATGGCAACACTAGTGGATAAATGCGCTAGTGGCAGTTATACAGCATCTGTTGTGCTTTGCAACTAATTCATTATGTTGCCATAAAATAATGTGATCAAACGTATAGGTAAAAACATTAATAAAAGTAATAATTATGTAAGAGCAGGTATTACATAATGAATTTGTAATAATTACCATGAACAGCATTGGAAAAAGCATAGAGAAATTATGTAAACGCATGCATGAAATTTTGTGTGTGCGGTCATTGGGTACTGTTCATTCCCATTAGTAATTCAACTTCCCACCCAATCTGATCTCATTCTCCCTCTCTCATTGTCTCTCTGTCTGTCTGTCTGTCTGTCTTCTGCCACAGCAAAACAATGCTGAATCAGTGAGACTGCAAGTCACGCCAGCCAAGCTTCAGAGTCCAAATCTGAATTACAACAACAGAGACCTTTAAAAATGAATGTGAACAGCTTCAGTTTGACTTTCATGTGCCGTGGTTAGAATCTATGTGAGGTTTTAAAAAATGTCCAGTGCCTCGTTCCTTTTAAAGACATTTAACCAAAAAGAAGTTGAAGAAATTCTTAGTCATTGCAAATGAGAGCCCTCGCAATGTGGCTTAGTTTAGCAAAGCACATGCAGTTTTGGTTACATGGTAAATGAAAGGATCTTAAAACATTCTTTCTCGCTGACTTTCTTAAGTGAAGCCAGGTTGTGTCACCCGTGGACTTACAGGTCACCCGGGTAAAGAGCGATGGGTGGAATAAACCAAAGGATGGAAATGGAAAACAAAAACCCCAGAGAATTTGAAGCGTAGACTTCAGTATGTGGGGCCAGTATACGCTGGTTTGGTCACTGCAGGCTGTGATTGTTTCTTAAGAGTGCTGGCAGGTGCTTAGATTTGTGTTGTTTTATTAAGAGGCTTTTAAAGCTGTGTTTGAGAGCGCTGTGACCCTGTGTTTAGATTTTTTTTTCTGTTGAAAGAGCAGAATATGAACTGGTTTTTTTTTTTTGAGTCGTTTGAGACGTGATGACACACAGCCCTCTCAACATGCCCATCATTTTGCTTAATATATCGCTTATGCCACTCAGGCGATTTTTCACTCACACTGTGCATTCTGTGTCCGACCCCAAGTAAACCGCCCAAATCCTCCTCTGCAAGTGGCCCGGGGTGTGCCAAACCGTGCCTGGGCACGGGTACGGAGAGCTCACAGTAGTCAAACGAACCAGGCTTTGGGGGTCAAACATGCTCGGGTGCAGTTCGGTTTGGATAGTGTGAGTACGCCCTAAGCTCTGTCTTCCTCTTTCACTCTTTCTCTCTGAAACAACATTGAGAAATATTACTTTATTCAGATCAAAATCACTTCATTCAGAGTATTTTCTGTAAATGAGGGTTCAGGGAAAATCAGGGATTTAAACCTCAAGCTCCAAGTATTAAACTTTGGCTCACAACTGACAATTTTTTCCTGGCAGACATTTAAATAGGCAAATGAAAAAGTCATATGTACAGCATAGGGACAGAAAATCTTAGACACTTCAGGGTGGGTTCTTTTAATGTGGACCACCCTAGCGACTCCTTAGCAACCAAGTAGTAATCGACTCAGATCACCCATCATAAGTGCAGTTATTGTAAACAAAATTGTTAAAATCATACTTTTTCCTTTTGCAGTTAAATTGCAGTTTTGTTTAAGTACTTCAAAAAATAACTTTATTCTCATTTTAGTATTTTAATTATGATTAGCTTGAAACATTGAAACGGATTCAGAGTAGCTTATATAAAACTGACAGACATGCTTATATATAGCTCAGGAAAGCTTAACCTTTATCTTAGCATGAATCTGAACCTCTTCCTGCAAGTTTTGTGTGGGTTTCTTGTTAATTGGTGACTAATTCACACCATTCACAAACACACAGAGACGGCAACCTCTCCCACATCACCAATCCTCCAGATCCTCGACAGTTTTTCAGTGCTCTGCGTGAAACCTGTGAACGTGAAAGCTAAACTCAGGCATTAAGAGGTCTGTGAGAATATTCTAGAAATTTCATAGTTGGTGACTCAGCGTGTAATCACTTTGGATGACGCCAATTATACTCTCAGACATCATTGCTGTTGTTCAGGGCAATGATCGTGAGTTGATAACTTTATTACCATGTAAGAAGGATTTGACAGAGGGCAAGCTTGTTCTAGGTCCTGTGGCCGCTAATGAGATCATGCCGTTTTTTTGCCTTAAGGTTGTTTTCCATCCCACACATTGAACTGACTGTTCTCTTGGCAAATATCTACAAAGAACACGTATATAATAAATGTGTTTGCCGGTCTGGCCGAATCGTGTTTTGGGATGGATTTGGTGATTTGATGAAGACTTGACTTCAGAGAATAAAATAATTAAGGGAGATGAATCTTGTCATCCGGTCTTATGAGCACATGGAAAGACAGAAACCGCAGAAACTTACAAATCATCTCACAATAGTTCTCTGTTGTCTTCATAGAATCTTACAGTTCTCACAGCGTCATCCACACCTCACCAAACACTCATGATGTTTCTCCACCAGAACAATCACCTTTATTCTCATCACAGATAATCTGTTCATTGTTTATTGTTCAGAAGAACAACAAAGGCATTAGGCCGTAGAATCTCATAGAGAGAAAGAATGACGTCACGGTGAAATGAGCAGGGACTTGAGTTTCATGATGTATAAATTACACATGGTCACCAGAGGTGGTCAGTAGTGAACAGTGTTGGGGAAAGTTACTTTTAAAAGTTTTTTAAAGTTTTTTAAATAACTTGAATATTAATGTGAATATTGAATATTAATGTGTACATTTAAAAAGTAGTCAGATATATTTCAGAACAATATATCTGACCTTATACTGTATGATCTGAACTATTCTTTTTGTGTTAAGAGAAAATAAGGCTTTAAAACAACATAAAAGTGAGTAAATAATGAATACTGAATTCACATTTTCCCATGTGTCCCAAATACAGTTACAGAAAAAAAGTAAAGGTATAAAGTAAACAGATACAAGGGATTGTTTACTAAGCGAGGTATGCAGTGTTGACATGGAATTAAAACACTTAAAAGTTTCCTACCTACCTTTACAGATATTTCATTTGAATTTGCCACATACTCTTAAACTTTTAGTGAATTGACGCCACTGACTGAAAGAACACAGTATGTCATTTTTTCCTACGAGTTAAAGCGAGTTGAAAAAAAAAACTTTATGGTGCAAATTTTTCCTTCCCACCCAGATTTTTAGAGGCCCACCCATCATACACTTTCTGCTTCCGCCACTGGCCACATGGGTATATTTGTAGCCAAAACATTGTTTGGGTCAAAATTATCATTTTGTAAATTTTCTACTGTAAATGTGTAAAAAATGTATTTATCATTAATAATATGTGTTGCTAAGGACTTCATTTGGACATCTTTTGCACCCTTATATTCCAGATTTTTTTTAAATAGTTGTATCTTGGCCAAATATTGTCCTATATAAAAAAAATATTATCAACTTCCAGAATCTCAATTTCCAAAAGGTAAATATTTTAAAAGTCCTTGCTTTTCCAAGCTTTTAATGGGAGAAAACAGAGATCAGGGAACAACTTTTGACTTTGAAACCCAAAAAAGTGCATCCATCCCTCACTGAGGTAATCCACACGGCTCCAAGGAGTTAATAAAGGTCTTCTGCAGGTTATCAATGTGATTTTGTACGAAAAATATCCATATTTCAAAGATAAACAATATAATAATCACTAGCTTCTGGTAACGACTAATTATTATAGTTTATACATTTTGAAATAGATATTTTTCTTACAAAAGCTCACCGATTACATGCAGAAGACCTTAAGTAACCCCTTGGAGGTTAAAGCAACACTAAAGAGTTTTTGCTCTTTGCTGCCCCTACAGGTTAGAAGCGTAATTGTCCATTACCACTATCGTAAATATTGCAGCATAGCTGGCTCTGATTGGATTGTAGGTCTGCCGTAAAGCAAGTTTTTGTAGTTTTCACTCGAACTACAGGACCACTACCCGACGGTTGGAAACTTCTTTAGTGCGGTTTTGGCCGATAAAGGGCTGCAAAGCGAATGTGAAAGTGGCGATCACCCTGTTTCGAGTGGATGAACGACTGAAACAATCCCAAATTTACTCTTTATAATTTTTCTTGTAATTTTATTTTTTGTGACTGATTGAAGGATTTGTAAAAGGAGTACAAAGAATAGACAAACTATTGAAGAAGTCCTAAGTGTAGAAATGTTTACTTTTTATTAATTTGGGCAATTCAATGCAAATTTAGTTTTTAACCATACAAAGTTTTTAACCATACAAATATCTCAGATGTCAATATTTGTGGTTTAAATACCCATGCAAAGTCTCGGTTAAAGTTTTGAAAGCATTTTTTTTCCATAGTTAAGTAAGAGCAAATTTCAGAATTGTCAAGTCCATAACGCATTTTTTTCCTTAAAAATGCACATTCAAAATAGATATAATATAAATATTAAATGTTTTTTGAAGAGTCATCCTTTCTCCATTAATTTGGTATTTTTGCATCTGTTTTGTGCCTTTTTAATTCACAGAATTTCTACAAAGTATGTTGTCTCCCAAAAACCTGTCCTTTTTTGTCACATCCAAAACGCATGAATGTTTCCCTCATCTAAAACCGAAAACATGAGTATAGACTGATATTTTTCTCAAGTTTGGACTCTATTATTATTATTATATCTACAATGCTGGAATTGCTCATCTAATCTCGAAAAGTAGAGTTCTGTTTCTCTATCTTTGTGTGAAAGCCTTGAGTTGTGTGATGTGTGCTTGGCCTTTTAAAACAGCCGTGACAGCAAAGCATGACATCTCCACAGCACATAATCTCTGTTAATCCACTGTTAAGACACACCCAACAAGGATAATTCACTTCGATCCAACCAGAAGCTGAGAAATTGAGGGAAGATGGGAAAACACGGCTACAAGGTCATAAAACCGTGTAAAAAAGACAAAGACGATAAAGAACGAGAGATTAATGTAAAGGTCATGAAAAGCAGAGGTACGAGAAAGAGATATTACAAAGCATTTCATCCAGACAGGATAAGGCAAGGGAATGCTGAAGTCAGCAGCACAGAGGAATTCTGGGTAATGGGAGAAGGACGGTTTTAATGTGATTTAAAGGTAGAGTTTTGTCACACACACACACAGAAAGATGGACGATGATTTTGCATTTCACCCCCGTTTGTCAGATTTATACTTGATTGGCTGTAATGTGGTTTGGAGGGCTGACTGTTAGATTTCCTGTTGAGAAACTAAGAGTAATCGTGAGTCACCATGCAAGACATGGCAACTTGCCTTGCCTCACTGTTGATGGATATGCTTTCTTTAATACTTCTCTCTGTCTCTCTTTTACAGCTCTCACAGAAGCCGATTTACCCAAGGTTCACGAGTCGCCCAGCGTTCGACACCGCAAACCTTCATCTGATGCTCCTGTTCCCCTGGCCAGCTTCATCATCATCATCCTCATCAGTCTGTGGCTACAGCACTGCCTTACCTGAAAGACCCCAAACACACACAAAGATCACACAGATGTTCATGTTACAGAGAAATGTCTGGCATATTTCACCCTAAAGTCAAAAGAAATAAGACGATGGAACAAATAACACGATCATATCGGCTCATACAGTATATGAGAAACATTACTTTATGATAACTATTTGAAAGCAATACTAAAGTAAAATTAGATAAGTCCTCACATAAGACATACTTAGACATCTGCGTCAAAGTTGGTTTTTATATAAAATTTAATACATACCTACCTATGTTGACATTTCACTGTTTTTCATAGATGCTATGGCACTTTACATTATATTTCATATTTCACTTATATTTCATATATTTCATATTTTATGCAATATACACTCTAAACAATGCTTGGATATTTAAAACCCAGTGTTGGGTCAAAAAGGAACACACCCAGCTGTTGAGTTAAAATTACCCCAAAAAGTTTATATTTAGGTTAAAAAAACAGCATTTTTGGTTGAAATAACCAATTATGGGTAAATTACAACCTAACGGGTAAAATTCATCCCTTTTGACCTAACGCTGGGTTAAAAAATAACTTTTTATTTTTTTGGGGGGTGGAATATGACTCGGACATTTCTGGCGAGGTTCACCAGTACATGTCCTAAAAATTCCCATCTGTTCTTATGGACAACTCGGACAAACGGTGTTGTCTGGGGTTGTAATGTTAGAAATTTCTGCAGGTTCATATATATTATCAGTAAAATCATCACCCTCTCCATCTTTCTGGGACTGTGGAATGCATGACGAAATTTGTGCATCTGTGGCAACATCGCTTACGAGCAGACAAGAGCAAAGAAAATAAAAGACTGTCTGCACATCCGCAAGCAACGTTCCCATCACTCACAGGCGTAATGTTACTGAACCAAACAGAACTATGAATGATATGCACATTGTAGTATGTAAATACTGTAGTTTGGACTGGCGCTGAATTTATGGGACAACGAATGTTTTACTGAAGTATCACACAGGAATTTTGTGAACATTTTTATAGCTCTCGCCAAAATCCATCCCTTCTGTACACACACTCACAAACACACATACATAATTGTCATAAAATAAATCTTACAAAGTGTCGGCAATGCCTTGGGCTTTGCACGGAAAAGCTTTAAAGTGCTTCAAATATCTCTTTAATGCATGAATCTCCTGTCCCGCTCCTAAAGGGTCAGCGTCCTATGGAGTTTTGAGTGCTTTCAGGTGTGTTTGATCAGGGTTGGAGCAAAACTCTACGGGAAGTTTGACCTTCAGGAACCAGACTGGACTTCCCTGCTTTAACACATAAAACTAATTTGTATCCCCCTCCGTCCATCACCTTTTGAAGTCCCCCTGTAGTTGATTGTTTTGTCCTTTATAGCTTATCTTTGATCATTAAAATGAAAAGTATTTTTCAAGAAAGCTCAAATGTAGCTTGCTTCGTTCCATGAATATGCAAATTAGTCTCCGCCTCCAGTCAATCAGACCAGCTTGGACTACTGTTTGACGTGATTGGTTACAAACAGGGCCGGTTTCAAAACACAATTTTGAACCTGCTTTTGGTAAACTGAAATTGACAGATGAATTTGCATATGATTTGTCTTATGTTGCATTCACACCAGCCGCGGTAGAGGCGTCAAGCGCGAGTGATTTCAATGTTAAGTCAATGTGAAGATGCGATTCCACCTCATTTGCACGTCTAGTTCGCCACGGCAAACGCTTGAGTTTAAAAAATTTAACTTCGGCGGAAAATTGCGCCCCGTTAACCAATCAGGAGCTTGCTCTAGTAGTGATGTGATTACAGTAAGCGAGAGGAGTCGCAGAAGCCCCCTCCCATGACGCGAATTTCTGCATTAATGTTTTTTCGATAGCTAGAATTTCACACGCAAATGAAGCGAGTAAACTCAAACTGTTCAAGGGGCAAACTAGACGCGGTAGACACGATTTTGACTCAAACGCGGCTGGTGTGAACCCACAGTTACAGCATATTAATAAGAAAACCCTTATCTCACGGGAATTCGTACATATTTTACGAGTTGGGCTAATTTGAATGATTTCATAAAATTTTTAGAAATAAAAAAAACATGATTCCTAACCCCGCCCCTAATCTTAACGTCACAGCAGCGCAAAAGCAAATTGAACAAAAAGCATTTGGTCGTGGTCGTACACATTCATAAATATTAACGACATAGAGACAAGGAGAATTTAAAATTTAGATTTTAACCACAGGGGGACTTGAACTTAAGCTTTTATTTTGAGTATGTAGATTATTTACCCTGTCAATAGTTTTGCGAATTGATAAAAGTGTATTTGAAATTGCACTAAACTTAACTCAAGTTTAAAAATTATTTTCACAGATGTGTGGTACAGGATTTTTCACGAATGTTCTGTAATGTTTGATGGAAAAAAGTAAAAAATGCAGAAAAAAGGGTTTTAAAGCCCATATAAATATGCAGAATGCTTTTCTTTTATAAATACTGAACTTAAAGCAAAGCGATGCAAAAAGATTTAGAGATACCAAATATTTTCTATAATGGCTTCTTTAGCAGTTTGCTCGAACACATTTCTATTGCCTGTTGTATGTCAACATTTAAGAGTCAGTATTAAAACATTAATTTAGTTCTTATACGTAAGCAAAAAAGGTTGAATGAATCTGTAAACATTTTTTATGTTAAGATGTTTTATATGTGTTTGTTGTTCTTTATTGCACATGATCTGCTATATTTTAATTTCTCCTTTCTGTTTTATATAAACATGTAAAAAATCATACATTTGTAAACATTTGCAAAATAACCAGTTAGCCTTCGATAACAGGTACACCCAGGGTGCGAATTATTACTAATTTTACTTAAGGAAGGGTTTGGAGGGGGCTAAAGTGTACAGAACTGTAAGCAATACGCCACGAGTGGCCATGTCATGTGATTTTACCACAAGTAAAGGGCATTATTGGGCCATGGGTCGTCTTTTCAAACATTTTAACAAAAGTTAGCTTGCAAGTTAGGTTGAGTGCCTACTTGCTCTTGGTGCCAAACAGACAAATTAGCTGCATTTCCATTACCCTTCAAATTGCGCAAATTTACAATACTGAAAATATGGACAATGGAAACACGTCAATTTCGCAAAACTACCACATATTGCGAAAAAATGTTTACGCTCACGGTGGTTTTTAAGGCAATTTGGAAGAGGTATATTTAGCAAAACAGCAATGGAAATGGCATTTCTAGGTCACCTGATGCAAGTAAGTCACAAATTCATTATTTAAAGATGAAGCGTTTTGTACTGAAACCTTCAAGACACTCATCAATACGTGTCTGCTCCAGGGAGCAACCTTCCGATTTCTCTGATAAAGAAAATGGAAGTGACTTAAACTGCAGTTCATCGACTGGCCTCTAGAGGCTGGTTCCAAAAGAGAGTCAATTCCCATAAACCTTCATGTTAAAATACCCAACTTAGCAGTAAAAAATAACATGATTACAGCCTGGTACAAAAAGTTTTTGGTCTATATAGCTAATTTTGCCATTCATGACATGAAGGGGTGAATTTTTTTATAACTCATCCTTTTAAATTATATTAAGCATTAAAGTTCTGCATAATTATTGGCGTGGCCACTTGAGTGAGGGGTGAACTGCCACTGCTGTCACTAGAGTCGAGCTAGGGGGGCGTGGTTTCAGCACCAGCCACCTCAGCTTCACCCACGTCCCGCCTCTTTACCCATTTTCGGTTATCTGCGAGTGATGCACCATGACGCGCTGGCTAGATGGTGACGGCAGGCACCGCCTACTTTAAACTTCAAAAACGATCTTCAGAAACCTATGGGTACGGACACTACAGTCATCTTTTTGTACAGTCTATGGTCTGCTCCCAAGTATAAGAGGTTTTCTTTACAATAATGTTTGGATAATACTCTTACGTCTCATGCGGTTAAAAAAAATGTCTAGTGCGGTGGATGTAATATTAGTAAACCTACCATCATCAGTCACGTAATGTTCGGAATGACTTATCGCGAGAGGAAAAACTTTGTTTCAGTCTCATATCATCGGTTAATGGAAGCGCCCTCATTTCGTCTTTTAACGACATTTAGAAAATAACGTTAAAGTTTTTTCGCAAATCTGCAATGGAAACGCAGCTATTCAGATATCGGACAAATTCCATTTGTCTAATGATGTAACCATAGCAAAATATTAACATTATTTTTCTGTAGTAAATCACACACAAGTTCATCTTAAATTCAACTTGTGCGAGTTTTTGGTTTCTACGGAGCCCCTAAGGGGACATGGAACAAAAATTAAATACATTTTAGTTTCATGTGCTCACGTGAAACTTTCATGTGCTCACGCGAAACCTTCATGTGCAGAATTTTTTTTTTAAAGTTTTGTTTCGCGTGCTCGCCTGAAACTATCTCGCGCGCACGTGAAAGCGAAACTAAACGTAAAAAAAAAATCTGCACATGAAGGTTTTGGGTGAGCACATGAAACTAAACTTTTGATTTTTTTTACTCCAATGTCACCTTAGGGGCTCGGTAGGTTTGCACACCAGAAAGTGTTTTAATGTTTTTTTGACCTCCTCCTAAATTTACTGTGTAATTCGCACACTGGATATATGCAAATGTAAATTGACAATTTTTACATCAGTGCAGTACAACTGTTGTTTTTTATGGCTGAGAAGGGAATTGAGATTACAGATTGTTTGCTGTGGTTTGTTTGATTGGTATCATTGAATGAATACAGCTACTGAAGACCTACAGTATCAGATACACAGCTCATGTGAAACATTGGTTAAATAATAGCTAATAAAGTGATTCTCTACTTGTTTCTCAAACCTTGTAACTATTTGGTTCCCTCTAAAACTGAAAATAAAATTTGATTTAGCACTGAGGCCTGGCTTAGCAGACAAGGCTTAGCTGAGGCCAATACTAGGCCTTAGTTCATTTAAAGGGATAGTTCACCCGAAAATGAAAATTCTGTTATCATTTTCTCATCCTCATGTTGTTGTAAACCTGTATGAATTTCTTTTTTCTGAAGATATTTTAATAAATGATGGTAAGCACACAGCTGATTGTAACCATTGACTTCCATAGTACGAAAAACAAATACGTACTGTAACACCAACTGTGTGCTTACCGTCATTTATCAAAATATCTTTTATCACAATACTTCCATAATACTTTTGTGTGTGTGAACTATCCCTTTAAGATGTTTAGGCATCTTTTATAAACATACCTTAGAAAAAGACCTTACTTGAGAGAAATCAATGGCACTGGTGTATTTTAAAGATATTTTGAGTTGAGACAGCTTAAATGTGTCTTAGTCTAGGACTAGCCTTAAGCCTTGTCTGTGAAACCAGGGGTCAGAGTATTAAGAATATTTGATTTAGATGTTTAGACCTCATCTTAATCTTTTGGGGACTGGAAAGGCTATAATAGTTAGTAAATGAATAAATAGAAAATTAAATTATTCAGTCATTGATAAAGATTTGTGTTTTGTATCCTTGTATAGCCAATGCTATCTCACATGAATTCGTACGAATTTATGAGTTGGCTAATTCATATTATACCACAGGGCTTTTGAATGCTTTATTCTGATTGGTTGAGAAATGTTCCATGGGTATTGATTATTTTTCAATAACCGCACACCTAACCCTTAAAATGTCTTAAAAATAGGCACCAGAGCAATATTTTTGGTAACCGTGGTATAAGCGAATAATTTACTCCGGTCTTTTGAATTATTTGAAAATAATGCACAGTGCCGCATTACCACCTTGGGTGTGCATTATTTTCTTATAATTCAATGGCCTGTCGTCAATTATTCCTTACTTATTTATACAACCACATTCGTAAGCTTTGGTACGATTTGCCTTGACCCCTGTGACATTGGGGTTAGGTGTGGGCTTAGGGGTTTGGTTTTGTTGTTGTTTTTTCAGGATAATTGTACCTTCTTGCACAATTAACTTTCATTTGAATTCATATGAATTTGCCAACTCGTAAAATATGTAGGAAATCTTGTGAGATCAAGCTGGTATCAACTGAGCTAGGGATGCACCGAATCCAGATTTTTTTGGGTTCGGCCGAATACCGAATCCACCGTTTAAGATTCGGAATCCCGAATACCGAATCCTACTCACATCCTTATTCCATTAACACAGTAAAACACATTAATCAAGTAAACAACGTCCACAGCAGTGTATTTTTCATTTTATTTAATTTTAACTGTAAAAAAGGATAGGCAACATTATGCCAGGATGACAAGTGGGAAAAACTGTTAGCATAAGCCTATGCATAATGAAAGCGATGCGGTGTGACACGCTCGTTTTTCCAGGTGCGTCTGCGAAATGTGAATCCTGGATTCGGTGCATACCTAAATTAAGCATTGCATTAGCAGGACTGAAGGTTGTGGGTTCGATCCCAGGGTATGCATAAATGTCTATTTGGGTATGCAAACCTGTCTATTTGTGTCTTCAGTTTCAATGGTTACTGGATCTTCACTGAAAACTTTTATGTTTACCTATTTGTGTTAGATAGGGCATTTTGGGATGTGTAACGTACCAAAGACGAACAGTGGAAATTAGACAATGTTACGGTTCGCTTTGAGCATTTGATGCATGAATGTGATGTTGCTTAACTTTATTGTGTAGAGATGGCTCGGCCGATCTCTGTAGCAACACCAAAATCACCAGATACACTTTCCATTTAAAACACCCCACCTGTCAACCTGTCTGAAATATATCACGATTGTTTTTAACTAGTCAGCTGACTAATAATTGGCAGTGGGAAAAACCAAATATTTCCTATCTGAACGGTTTTCTTTGGTACGTTTCTTAAGACATTTGGAAATATTTGATCCTCACATGGATTGTAAAACCTGCTCTGTGGTTTATTTGTCTTTCCCTGACTGTTTCCCTTTATGTTGTTTTTTATTTCAGTTTTTTTTTAAGCAGTTCAATTAAATGAAAATAATTTCCATCTGAAACCTCTCTGTGTGTAGGAATGCAGTTATTTCTGTGTCTCTCTTCAGTCAGTAGCGCTGACAGGTCAGTCTAGTGCACATACACACAGCCAACACTAATATAGCGACGACTGGAGCCAACACAACTGCCCAGCCAGCACCCTGCCTTTAAATAACACTGAATGAGAGACAGTAATGCAATTGAATGTGTTGGGGGTCTTCCTTGACCCTTCCTTTGGAGTGGCCGCTTATATGAACATTAGAAACTGATACTGTATCTCATCTTACCCTTACGGTTACCTTCTATTCATAAATGCTTAACTTATTGTGGGTAAGCATGTCTTAAAGGACTATTCCACTTTTTCATAAAAATCCTGATCATTTACTCACCCCCATGTCATACAAGATGTTTATGTCTTTCTCTGTTAAGTCAAGAAGAAATTCAGTTTGTTTTTAAGGAAAACATTCCAGGATTTTTCTCCATATAGTGGACCTTAGTGGACAGTTTACAGTTTCAATGCAGTTTCAAAGGACTCTAAACAATCCCAACTGAGAGATAAGGGTTTTATTGAATGAAACTATCGTCATTTTCGCCACAGCTTTGCCACAAGCGCAACTCGACCTGCATAGCTGTGTGATGTGCCAGTGTGACCTTACGTATTACACAATCATATCCAAAGGTCACGCGTTACATATGTGAAACGCACACTTGGGGACCATTTTAAACAATAAACTGACACAAAAACATTAATTCGTATCATTCCACAAACAACAACGTCTGAACGCTCCTCTTTCTTCACACTTGTAAACTCTGGAGCGGTAGTTTCACACACGTCATGCATTTGATGTGATTATGTAAAATGTAAAGCCACGCTGGTGGTTTTTTTATGAAAGTGGAATAATCCTTTAAACTTTTATGGTACCACTAGTTCATTGTGCATTTACTAATGTTAACAGTTACAACTTTTAAAGGAAACACCACCGTTTTTCAATATTTTACTATATTCTTACCTCAGCTTATCAACAAATTAATTATTACATGTATCTTTTTTCAATGCGTGCACTTTTGAATTTTGTACAGCGCTTCATGAATGTTTTAGCATTTAGCCTAGCCCCATTCGTTCCTATGGCTCCAAACAAAAGTTTTATTTTGTGCCACCATACTTACTCGTGTAACTACTCATGTAACAGTCTTTGAACAGGGAAAACATGGAAGTGTTTGGTGGCTTCTAAATTCATCCCTGTTTGGATGCTAAGGAATGAATGGGGTTGCTAACTAGGTTATGCTAACAAATTTATGACACGCTGTACAAAGATTAAGTGCACGCATTGAAAAAAGATAGGTACACTGCAAAAAATTATTTTCAAGAAAAACTATTTTAGTATTTTTGTCTTGTTTTTAGTAAAAATATCTAAAAATTCTTAAATTTAGATTTTTCTTGAAGAACAAAACGACCCAAGAAGATAAGTCTATTTTTTGACAAAAAAAATATCACATTTAAGTGATTTTGTGCATTAAACAAGCAAAAAAAATCTGCCAATGGAATTATTCTTTATTTTAGTGTTTAAGAAAAATTTTCACGATTTTTTGCTTACTCCATTGGCAGATTTTTTTGCTTGTTTTATGCACAAAATCACTTAAATTTCATATTTTTGGTCTAAAAACTAGACTTTTTCTTGGGTAATTTTGTCCATCAAGAAAAAGCATCTTAATTTAAGAATTTTTTTTTGATATTTTTACTGAAAACAAGACAAAAATACTAAGAAAATTATTTCTTGAAAATAATTTTTTTGCAGTGTGGTGTTTTCCTTTAATTTAAAATGTTTTAGTAAATGCTGAAATTACCATGAAATAAGATTAATAATGCAGTAGAAAAATTGTTGGTTCAAGTTAGCTAATGCATTAACTGTTAACAAATACAACTTTACTGTAATCGTTACCGCTTTTGCATTACATTACAGACTCTTAAGGTTAGGGGAGAGCGGGGTATGTTGTCACACTTTTCACACTGTCTAACATTTACTGAGCACCATACATCAAAATGGTATAAATCTCATACCAAATGAAAGAAGGAAGTCTTGGGCACATATGTTGTATTCATAACATCTTTATATCTTATCTCATTACAGAGTTGTAGACTGTTGAATAGTGACTGTGCACTTGTGACAATTTGCCCCATCGGAGGGTAAGTTGTCACACTAGGGCGGGTAAGTTGTCACACTAGATTATCTAAAAATAAGAACACAACTACTTAATTGTGAATATTGATTTTAATTTTTAAACTCAAACCAAACTGGAAATATAAACATCCGTGCCTGGAGAATCTGGAAAAACAATTATTTCAATCCAAATAATGCACATTTCAATTAAGTGGCAAGACCACTTTACTTTGAACTTTGGTTCAAATGTTCTATGGCTTTCACATAAAACCAGATAACTGAATGGAACGCTGCAGATAACTTGCTTAACTTAACATGTTTAACCTCTGAACAAAACAGATGCCCTGTATGACTAATAGGACTCATCTCCAGAATCACAATTCTGACACACATAAATTGCCTTGCCTGAGGTGCAAGCATCATGGGCCCAATTGTTGCATTTTACACATTTTACCCAGGTCTCCTTTGGACGACTCTTTGAAAATGGCTCTACACAGACGAGGCAGAAGCACTCTTCATCATCTGATGATGACTCTTGCATGATTATTCTTCCTTCCTTCCTTCCTTCCTTCCTTCCTTCCTTCAAACAACTTATTGCAATTAGAAAGAAATTACAATATCACAATTTATCATGTTTTCT